>NC_048597.1:179535903-179835903 GCF_003668045.3 Cricetulus griseus
GATCAAGTGGGCTTCATCCCAGGGATGCAAGGATGGTTCAATATACGAAAAACCATCAATGTAATCCACCATATAAACAAACTGAAAAAGAAAAACCACATGATCATCTCACTAGATGCTGAAAAGGCCTTTGACAAAATCCAACATCCCTTCATGATAAAGATCTTGGAGAGAACAGGAATAACAGGAACATGTCTATGTACATTTTTAAACACACTGTAACCCGTTTAGAGGTTTTTTCCCATCTGGATCTGTCTTTACTGCATATCTGTAACCTTTTCTGTCTGCAAGAACAAAACTTAAACTGCTGCACATTTTAGCTCATGGCATGCTGTCAGTTGGCTCCACCCCCATTGGTTCCTTGAGACCCTCGTCTCATGATGGAGGTACTGATGGGAGCTGCATTTATTGTCCCAGCTCTGGGAAGTTACTGGGTCTGTGTTGCTGTAGGCGCTTCTACCTAGTCTCATGCTGTCAAGTAGCATGCTGCCTACTGCTCATAAATCCCATATGATTGCTCAAAATCAGGGCCTCTTTGCCAACTGGCACCAAGTCTCCCCGAGAAAAGATGGTCACCAGGAAGCCACCTTTGACTCTGTGTTCTGAACTTTTTCTTTTCTTTTTTTTTTTTTAACTTTTTTTAGGCTTTATGTGAATGTATGTGGCCCCAGACATTAGGTACCATTTGTAGGCAGGCTTTTCTGTCCCACCTGCCAACTTCCAAATAACCATTCAGAAACTTATTATTTATAAATTCTCAGCTGATAGCTTAGGCTTGTCTCCAGCTAGCTCTTACAACTTAAATTAATCTAAGTGCTGCCACAAGACTTGTTTATCTTATCTATGAACTTTCCCATGTCATGTCTTCCTTGTTTGGCTTGACTCTCCAGACTCCGTCCTTCTTGCCAGCATTCTTTCTGCCCTGAAAGTCCTACCTACCTATTGGCCAATCAGCTTTTTTTTAACAATGAGAGCAACACATATTTACAGTGCACAGATTGTTCCTCAGCAGCAATACTATTGTTTCAAGAAACTTTGTTTTTATTTTGCTTCTGGGGATTGCCTTTGCAGGGTTACTAGGAAAACCTGTGTGTGTACCTAGCCCTTCTTCCTATCCTAGTGGCTCTGGAAGGGCTCTCCAGACTATTAGTCTTTGAGAAAAGAGACCCAGAGACATGAAGACAGGGACTAACTGCATCTTTAAAAAAATATTTTTTGTTTTTATGTGTTGGGTGTTCTGTTTGCATGTATGTCTGTGTATAGCATATGTGCAGTTCTGGTGGAATTCAGTCTCCTGGAACTGGAGTGATGGATGATTGTGAACCACTAGATGGTTGCTGGGATCCCAGGTTCTCTGAACCATTTCTTCAGCACCCCAGTAATTGCATCTTATGTGTTGAGAATCTAGAATTTGGATCCAAAAGAACCTAGTTCATATTCTGAGTATATTACTCAAACTGTGTGATTTTAGGCACATTACTTTTTGATTTTGAATTGTATATTCTATTTACTTTAGACTTTTTATTTTTATGTGTATGTTTTATATGTGTTTAAATTTTATTATTTTATATTCATAAATATAATGTAAAGTATATAAAGAAACTTCTATAGAGTTTAGCTTACTAAATTCTGTTGTTTTATTTTTAGCGATGGTGTCCTCTAGAGATAGTGACATTATTGGCTTTAGGCTATTTGCCAAATTGAATGCTTTCTGTGTCACTGTCTGTGATGAGAAGAGCAATATTGCTGAAATCAAGATACAAGGTAAAGTGTCAGTGTATTTAACAGTTGTTTAGCAATAAACACTTTGTCTTCTTCCCTCTTCTCCCTTTCTCTTTATTGCAATGTTAGAGAATATATATACAGAGGGCTGTGCACTGCAAACAGTTGGCAGGGTATGCCTGAATTGGATGTTTTCTTCCTAGGATTAATAATGGCCATTGTTAGCTCATGTAGTTTTTTTATCCTGTCCTTTCCAGATTGGCAATATACCTACTTATCTAAACTTTGTTCACAAAAAGGTTGTAGCCTCTGTCAGGCAGGTAATTGACTGCTGTGATGAAAACTATGAGCACAACCTTGAAGGAAAGGGTTGATTTCAGCTTACAGCTCCACATCACAGTCCATCATGGAAGGAAGACAGGGCAGCAGCTGGGAGGAAGGAACCGAAGCAGAAGCCATGAAAGAATGCTGCTTGCTAGCTTGCCCCTCATGGCTTGCTCAGCCTGCTTTCTTTTACAACTGAGGACCACTAGCCCAGAGATGGCACCACACACCATGTGCTGGGTTCACCCACATTAAGGCAATGCATTATAGGCTTACTTACAGCCCAGTCTCATGGACACGTTTTTCTCAGTTAAGAGTTCCTCTTCCCAAGTGATTTTTACCTTGTGTCAAGTAGCCATAAAACTAGCCAGCCTAGTTTCCATGTAAATAGCTTGGTGTCTATAAGATATAAATTTTACTTTGTTTTTACTTATCCTGAATTGATTTCTTTGTACTAGATTTTTTTTTTTTTTGCACCTTGGGAGATCGAACATTTATATTTTATTTTATTTTTTTAATAGTCCTTATTGCATACCCAAGATAGTCTTTTTAGTGTAGCACAAAAAATGTTACACTTCATATATTTTTCTGTTTTATTCTTTGAGAATTTCATACATGTATACAATGAAAGATGATTGTAGCTCCTGCTATTTCCTCACTGTAGTTCCTCTCAGCTCCCCTCCAAGCTTCATATACCCTTATTTTACTTAGTAACCTACTAAATCCCATTAGTGATGCTCAGATATGCATGGATGTAGGGACACATATTGGAGAATGGGTAACCTCCCAGTGACCACATTCCCAAAGAGGAATGATTCTTTCTCAACACACTACTATCAACTGTTCTTTAGTAAGAGATAGAGCTCATGTAATTAGATTTTTAACTAATATATAAGTTTGATGTTTGGAAAACTAAAAATATTTAACATGAAATTTACTAGTTGTGAGTTCATACATTTTGTATATCTTCAAATCAAATAATACAATGAAAATAAGTACTTATGTTATATCTATACAAACTATATGATTAATTTTTTTTTTCTTCTTCAGGACTTGATTCTTCCCTTTCACTTCAGTCAAAAAAGCAGTCACTTTTTGCCAGGCTGGAGAACATTATTGTCACAGATGTTGACCCCAAAACAGTTCATAAGAAAGTATGTAATACTGAAAAGATAGTTACTATTATTGTATAGAGATTTTATTTTAAAATATCTTATTTTAAAAATTAAATGTGTTTCTAAAAAGATTATAATTTCTGGCCTTTTCTACCTGGGGCTTTATTTTGTAATTGCTTTTCTGGGTAGAGTACATTCACATTTCTGGTTTTTCAGGCTGTATCCATAGTTGGAAATGAAGTTTTTCGTTTTAACCTGGATTTGTATCCGGATGCCACTGAAGGGGATTCCTACACTGACATGTCCTCTGTGGATGGTGTGATGTCATTGCATGTTGGCTGCATTCAGATTGTCTACCTGCATAAATTCCTTATGTCATTGCTGGTAACGTTGCCATTTAAATGTTCACATCTTACATTAGAAGCCATAAATGTTATGATTACATATGTTGTAAACTTTGAGTTTTGGGATATTTTAATTATGCCTGTGTGTATGTATGAAAGTAGCCAGCAGAAAGCCCTCTTTAACACTTGAAATCTAAGTCATTGAATGAGTTTTCAAGTGCATACAGTAGCTACTACCTGAGTGCCAGAGTGGTGAATATGTGTTCAGTCTCCATCCCCTGCTTACTAGTCCAAGCTGGGCAGCTCATGACTGAGGATGGATTTTGTTGATTTCTTCCTTTCACTAGAAAAACAGGCCTCAACTCGAAGGACTCTGTTGGAGGAAATTGCGTATGTGCTAGCAGAAGGTAGGCTCATTTACAGACATCTCTGTTTCTGAATTTCTCCTTTTATGTTTTGTTCACAGAGCTTCCTGAACAATTTCCAGGTGGCCAAAGAGGCGCTGAGTGCCGCCACTGCCCAGGCTGCAGAAAAGGCTGCCACGAGTGTGAAAGATCTTGCCCAGAGGAGTTTTCGTGTGTCTGTCAATATTGACTTGAAAGCACCGGTCATTGTTATTCCACAGTCCTCCGTTTCCACCAATGCTGTCGTGGTAGATCTTGGATTGATTAGAGTTCACAATCAGTTCAGTATGGTGTCTGGTGAAGACACCACAAGTCCTCCAGTGATCGACAAAATGGAGGTGCAGCTTACCAAACTGAAACTCTCTAGGTGAGCATGTTCAGTAGCTGTGGTCTGAAGTATATGTTAATTTCTCATGTTATTTTTTATACCATGCTTCTTTTACAAAGAGCTGTTTTCTGATCAGCTGGAGTGTATGTGTATAATCCTTCATGTAGATCCACCAATTTGTGTATGTTTTCTTTAATATCTACATATTATTGTTCAAAACAGTGGTTGCTAACTGTTTGAGAATAGACATCTTAGCCAGGTGTAGTGGTGCATACCCTTAATTCAAGCATTTGGGAGGCAGAAGCAGGTGGATCTCTGTGAGTTCAAGGCCAACCTGGTCTACATATTGAGTTCCTTGATAGTCAGAGCTACACAGTGAGATACTATCTCAAAACAACAACAACAAAAACAAAAATACATACCTTGGTCCTTTGTCCCTAATGCCTTAGCCTGTTTTTCTCATAAGCAAAGACTTTTATTCTTATATTACCCATGATATAAACAGTAGCTTCTAGAAATTGATATTGGCATGCTATATAATGTGAATCATTATTGAGGTTGTGTCAGGTACTGTAGTGATGTCCACTGTAGTAGTCGCCCTCTCGCTGCTTCCGTGAGGAATCACACCTGGCATTCATTTGTGCCCTTTCCTATTGTGGTGATTTCTAGACTAGCAGACCTTTACTTCTAGTAGCTGTTTTCCCTTTCTGTATGAGGTTGGTGGTTTTGATGAGCACTGTCTGGCCCTCCTTAGGAATGGTTACCCATGGCTTCAGTGAGCTTACACATTTTGGTAGAAATACTGTATAAGTCATACAATGTCCTCAGTGTTCATGCTGTATGGCCTGAGAAGACACACTATGAGGGGATATTTACCCAGGCACAAAGGGCCTGGGGGCCATTAGGCCCTTGCTGGCCTAAACCAGCTATCAAGCATGTGGTGTGGTAATTTGCCCAAATTGAGCCATCCTAGGTCTGCCAACAGGCCTCCACAGCAACTGTTGTGCCATGAGACCTGAACCAGTATTCAGCTGCCACGAAAGACCCTGGTGCCAGTATTGCTGCTTCTGCTTACCTGAGCAGGTGGAGGGTATATAGGTTTTCCCCTTCCTAAAATAAACTGAGTTTGCTACACCCAGCATGTCTCCTGGGGTCTGTACCTTTGACCCTGTGCCTACTTGCCCACTCCCTTGAGGGGCAGCATAGTGGGACAAAAGCAACAATACACGGATATTTAAAAATGATTTTCATCTTGTCAGAGGCAATTTAATTATAAAAAAGTATAAAAAGACTATAAGCTAAGTCAAGAAGATAACCCCAGCGGGAGCTTTCTGAAATGCCTTAGTGACAGCTGTGCCTTCTGATTTTCTGATTTCACTTTGCTGCTGCTCCCTCAACAAATACACTGCTGTTCTCTGATTAACACAAGCATGCACCCAGTGGAAGGCACTGTCAGTGGTTGTATCATTGTGAGAGCATCACAGTGTGATTGTAATGAAGCCCATATTAGTCTTTCCATGTGTGTCAGTCAAGACACAATAAATGTGACATGGAAGAGTCTGCTGCAAATTTAAGATGCCATTTTTTAAATGGTGAATTTTTCTTATTAGTAGAAAAAGTAGATTCTAATACTGTAGAAAGTATAGTTAATGAGGAAACCACTCATGGGGTAGTTTGCCATCTTGTGGAACACTATGTACTACACATAACTGCCTGAATGTTTATGGTGGGTAGAATTGCTGTATATTATCGATATGATGGGTAGTCTGGTAGGTTGTCTACACCCATTTCTTCACAAACACAGAAGTAAACATATTGCAGTTGACTTTGTAAAAAGCATGTGGTCCCCAAACAATAGGACCTTTCTGCTCCACTGTTCCAGCAGAGCACCCAGGTAGATGTGGCCCATCATTGAGTGAAGGACTCATTTATCATTGAGAGATAAGCTATATTATCCCTAGATTGGTGTATTTGATTATTTCTTATGTATCTACAGCATTGTGAATTAAAAGCCAAAACCAAAACCAAACCTTTAGCTCAGTTCTTCTCCTCTTGACAGTTTTAAGAAAAAATGTTTTCTTGGGTGGCATGATGGTGCATCTCTTTAGATCCAGCACTCAGGAGGCAGAAGCAGGCAGATTTCTGACTTTGACTCCAGCCTGGTCTATAGAGTGAGTTCGAGTACAGCCAGGACTACAAGGAGAAACCCTGTCTCAAAAAAAACCAAAGAAAAAAAAGTTTTCTTAATGGCTCAATGCTTATCCCATATTTTAATCTGTCTCTGCTAGTGAGTTATATATATAGATTAATTACTGACTCAACTTTGAAACCTCTCAAGCTGCAGTGTTATAAATTAGTGTCTAGAGCAGCAGGTGGTGCACTCTGCTTGATGTTATTGTTCATTGCTCTCTGTGATGGCCTGTGATGGTGTACTCTCTCCCTTTCACCAGGACAGCAATGCAGCCAGGCATCTCATATCCTGATATTCAGCTGTTGCACCCCATTAACTTGGAGTTTTTTGTAAATCGGAATCTAGCTGCAAATTGGTACCATAAGGTGCCTGTTGTAGAAATTAAAGGGTGTCTTGATTCCATGAATGTAAGTACATGAATGAAAATATCTTGGCTATTGAAATTTCAACCCTGAAAGCTTTCTCATATGCACCCAAGGGGAATGCACATTTTACTGAGTGGTAAAAGAAACATTTTGGTGAAACTTTGTCCAATAAGGCCATTAATCTTTCCAGTAGGATTTAATCTTCAGTCAAGTATTATTAACTTTTAAATTGGCTACATGCCCATTGGAAAAATCTGCACACAAATTACTTATTGTTATATTCTCTCTCATAATGTGTATTATTTACACACTCGGTTTTAAGGAGATCAAAGTATGCCTAAGGTAACTACAGTACTCTTTAAGGAGTGAAATGCATGAGTTTCCAGAACTTGCTATTTTAAAAATGGATTAGATTTCTTTAATTACAATTAACTTTAAGTAAAAACCGGCCAATAGAGTTAAAATTGAGTCACACATTTTATTATTTATATGTTTTAACATTTTATTTAAAAATGCAAAAAGTGAAACAAGTAGTAAAATCCATAGGTGGTGATTTTTGTCACTTCTCAGTTCTCAGGATTATTCTCTTATTGATGAGAATTGCTTTCTATATTATAGTTGTTTTGTTTTAAAATGAATGTTTTGCTCATCATCTATTTCACAGGTTAGTCTAAATCAAGAGGATCTTAATCTTCTGTTTAGAATACTGGCAGAAAATCTTGGTGAGACACCTGAAGACTTGGATAAAGGGCAGCCTAGAATACAAGAGATAGGTAAGAGGCTGATGGCAGCTGACAAGTGCACACATGCCTCTTTACAATCCAGTAGCCACTGAATGTTGTTTTCCATTCTAAAAGTTTTTTTTTTTTAAACTATAGTAGTGATTGAACCAGGGTTTTGCACATTGCTGAGGCATACACTATACTATTAAGTTATATCTCCAGCCTGAAACACAATAAACATGCAGTAAATAAATACATATTTACAAATTGTGATTTGTTTTACCAAAAAAATAATAATAACAGGATGCTGTTGAATGAAAGTGTGACTGGAACTTATTGTCTCTTTTTAGCCAAGCAGACAGTTTCCAATTAACATGTTTTCCAAACTACTTGAGCTTAGAGAAGGCCATTAGGGAGGTTGGCCATTAACCAGTGGTGGATTTCTGTAAAAAGTATTAATTTGTATATTAAAAAAAATTTAGAACTCTTGGTTGTGGCATCATATTCTACCTGACATTTAAATAAGACTTAGTGGTAAAGTATAAGAATTTAAATTATTAATAAATTATCACCCCCAAAAGATAGTAAATATAGTATGTTAAAATAAAAATAGAAAATTTAAATTATTATTTATGGCCATTTTACTTAAAAAATTATAATATTTTAAAGCTCTTATATATATATACATATATATGTGTATATATATATATGTATGTGTGGATAGCATACATACATAATGAGGAGTATTGGTATTATCTCTTTGAATTTCTGGTAGAAATCTGCACTGAATCCATCTGGGCTTGGGCTTTTTTTGGTTGGGAGACTATTGATAACTGTTTCTATTTCCTCAAGAGTTATAGATGTATTTAAGTTTTTTATCTGTTCTTGATTTAATTCTATTATGTGGTACTTATTTAGAAAATTGTTCATCTCCTTAAAGTTATCCAATTTTATGGAGTAAAGGTTTTTGAAGTATGACCTGATGATTCTCTGGATTTCCTCAGTATCTGTTGTTATGTCTCCCTTTTCATTTCTGATTTTGTTAATTTGGATATTCAGTCTCTGCCTTTTGGTTAGTTTGGATAAAGGTTTGTCTATTTTGTTGAATTTCTCAAAGAACCAACTCTTTGTCTCATTGATTCTTTGCATTGTTTTCTTTGTTTCTATTTTATTGATTTCATCCCTCAATTTGACTATTTCTTGCCATCTATTCCTTCTGGGTGAGTTTGTTTCTTTTTGTTCTAGCGCTTTCAGTTGTTCTGTTAATTCATTAGTATGTGACTTTTCCAGCTTCTTTTTGTAGGCATTTATGCTATGAATTTTCCTTTCAGCACTGCTTTCATTGTGTCCCATAAGTTTGGGTATGTTGTGATGTCATTTTCATTAAATTTTAGGAAGTCTTTTATTTCTTTATTTCTTCCTTGACCCTGTGGTGGTTCAGTTGATCATTATTCAATTTCCATGTGTTTGTGGGCTTTCTGAAATTAATGTTGCTGTTGAATTCTAACTTTAAGGTGTGGCGATCTGAAAGGGTACAGGGGTTTATTCCAATTTTTTTTGTATCTGTTGAGGTTTGCTTTGTTACTGAGTAATATATATTATGCACACAAGATCTATCTTTATTTTTTTTGTGTGTGTGGGTTTTTTTAGACAGGGTTTCTCTGTGTAACAGCCCTGGCCAACATGGATCTTACTCAGTAGATCAGGCTGGCCTTGAACTTACAGAGATCTGCCTGCTTCTGCCTCCCAAATGCTGGGATTAAAGTCATGCACCACCATGACTCCTTCTGCCATTTTTTAAATGGCTTCCTTGCATTAAATTCTGTTGAAGTATCATAACTTTTGGATATTTCAGGTTGAGTTTTTCACTGTTAGTCATGTCACACTGAAATGTCCTTACATACCTATTTTTCATGTGTAGGACCACACTAGTGAAAAGGCATGTAATTTTTATTAATGTCATTTAAATTTAACTAGTATTATAGGTTTTAATAATTGAATTTAACTTAAACTTTATTGTTTGAGAGCTTCATACATGAAGAAAGTGTTTGGATCAATTTAATGTTTGATAGCTTTACAGGAATGTGTACTTAGCATTTTTGTCCTTTTGTTTCTCTGTAGCTTTCTAAAGTTTTATTAAATTTGTTGAAACTTTTGCTCACTGACCGAGTGAAAACTATTTCACTGTACGTTTTCATTTTTGATGGTATACAAATCTAAGCATATACTTCAATTGTTCACCTCGATTGTCTTTGTAATCACCTGAGCACGGTGCCCCACATTCCCCAGCAGCACTCCTCCCTGTGTCCTCTCAGTTAGGACATGCCCCGCCCACCTGCCTCATAGTCTACTCAGAGGTCACTGCTATTCTGACTTGTGACCCTGCCAATGATGTCTTCATTTTACTTTTTTGTGTGAATTTTATATAAATGGAGCCATGAAAAATTTGTGCTTTGAGGTTTGGCTTCTTTTTTTATGTTGCAGTAGTGGTTTTTCCTGTCTCTGCCTCATGAGGCTGGAATTACAGGTGAGCTATCACACTAGTTGGCTCCTTATTTAGTTCCTGGGGACCCAAACTTCAGTCCTTGGCTTTCACAGCAAGTGCTTTAGTCATTGAACCATTCCTGCAGCCCCTTATTATGAATGTCTTCTTTTGTGTCTGTCCAAACTTATTAACACTTACTTTTATTTGAAGCAATTCTGGAATAAGGCGATGAAACTTTGCTTTCTGCATTGCCTACCTAAAGGTATTTATGAGTAGCATTGTTTTTGCCTGTGGGTTTCTAGTATAGGTTATACTGCAGGGCTGTGGGGTGTTGAATTAGTGGTCAAGATGATTGCAATTATTGCAGTAATGCAGTGATAGAGTTATGTAGTTGACACTGAAGGCAGCCAAGTCAGCCTGATGAACTTGGACTCTGGCATTTGCATATGACACTAGACAAGGTGCCAAATTTTGTCTAAAAATTAATGTGATTTCTGTGGGACGGGGACAGTGTAGTTCTTTCCCCAGAGGCATGTTTTAAGACTTCAGCTAGACAGTCCATGCATAGATTGTTGTTCAGTGTCTACACCATATTGTTAGGGTACATATATAACAAAGAATAGCTTTATTATTTTTGTGTGTTATAAGTCAGAAAACACCTCATGGTGTGTGTTTCAGAACAGCATCATGGCCAATGAGTGTTTCTTTCCCTTCCTAGACTGGCATACTGAGCCCCTTTTCCTTTCTCCGACTTATCTCTGGTTGCCCACCTCATGGTCAACTACAGTCTTTTCTGTTTGCAGACCTTGTCATGTGCCATCTCTGTGTGGTTTCCCATCATTTCTTACTTATAAAAAGGTGGACAGTCTTTTCTGTGAGGCGCTCCTGCTCAGTGAGGGTGATTCATCTGTGTTAATATTTTCTTCACCTCCCTGACTTCTCTCTGTGCATTTTATGTTCATCCTATTAACATTTGCCTGCTTCTTGTGAATAGGTACTACTTGATTCTTCCACTTGGCTTTGTGTGTGTGTGTGTGTGTGTGTGTGTGTGTGTGTGTGTGTGTGTGTGAGAGAGAGAGAGAGAGAGAGAGAGAGAGAGAGAGAGAGAGAGAGAGAACTGTTAGGGATTTGTGGGTCTTTAGAGTGCTCATGCATGTTTCCAGTAAGTGTCTGTGAAGAAATGAACAAATTGCTTCTGTTTACCATCTTTAGGTGAAATGAAAGCATGCCGAGAAGTCGCTGTCACACAGGATGCACACACCACACAAGATGCATCACCAGCCAGAGTAGAAGAGACAAGATCCATAGATATCATTAACGTACTATTAAACTTTGAAATTAAAGAGGTGTGTAATTTTCATCACTTTTTACAGCGTGAGGTGAAGAGGTTATGAAGAGTTGTTTCTGTTAAGCTCAGTTTGTAGATAATTGATATGTGCGAGAAAAACCTTAGACTGTTGATGTGATGTGATCGTGTGCTTTAAAATTTGAGAATTTACTATGAATTGGTTACTGTTTAGGGATCCGGTATTTTTAGAGAAAATGGAGGCATCTTCTGTAACTTGCTTTTTAGTCATGATGGGATGTTGGAATGTGGCAAGCTTTGGATTTTCATGTAAGAAAGACAAGGGAGGGAAGTAGAAAATCTTTTGCAAATAAATGGTAGAAATTCTGTGGAGAATAAATCACAGGTCAGTCACATATAAAAAAATGCTATATTACTTCAGTATGGACTTTCTTCTTTCTTTATCTGTTCAACAGCCGTCCCATGTGTGTGCCAGGACAAAGGATATATTAGAAAAAATATAGATTAGAAATATAGTTTTGTATTTCTATTAAAAATATGTTCAGGGTGGGTTACTTTCAGAACCTGTGGTGTAGATGTAGTGATTTGGGCATCTGAGCAGACTGAGAGGGTTAGGAAAGGTTTCTGGGAGGAAGTGACATCTTGGTCGCATTTGTAAAGAAAATTAATAAGTAGTTTGGGAAAATGGAGTGAAGAAAGAGCCTGGGTTAGGTGGAAAGGGGTGGGCATGGAATAAGTAAGCTCTTTTCCTAGCATTTATTATATACACTAAGATAGTTCTATCCCTGTGGACCTGGTTGGGCTGGAGGGAAGAGATTTGTGCTTGCCAGGTGGATATTTGTACTGTCACTATATACACGGAGGCTGCCACCTAGTGGGTAGAGGCAGGAGTGCTGCGAGTGACCTATGCTCAGGATAGCACCCCAAACGTAAGACACCTTGTCTGAGGATTCGTATAAATCTTAGCTGCTGCTTTCAGAAGAATTTCAGACAGAAACTGGTGATCAGTTAGAACTTCTAAGATTGGACCACTACCTGCCTCTCTTCCTGCCATGCTCTCATGTCCCCCCCCCTTGGTATTTCACCTTTGAAAATATCTAGAAATTAGTGGTGATGTCTCAAAATCTGAACAAATGTATGTAAGGTAATTAACAACAGGGAATTTTCAGGTTCAGAATATCTTTGTGTGAATTTCTTCATATCACTACATGTAGTTACTGTCACTGTGTGTTAGTGAAGCGTTTGTGGTAATCCACTCTCCTTGTAGGTTGTGGTTACTTTGATGAAAAAAGCAGAAAAGAAAGGAACGCCCTTACATGAACTGAAGATCCTGCATCTTGGGATGGAAGCTAAAGTAAAAGCCCATGACATTACTGCTGAGGCTTATCTGAGAAAAATTAGTATGCAGTGTTTTGATTTTCCTGGTAAGTGCACAGGCCTGTCTGTGGAAAGGCAGTGCAGGTCTGATAACCAGCATAGACACAGGGCTGCATTCTGCATCCTTCTACTTATTGTGTGTATTCCTTATATACCCAGTGTGTTGGTGATGCTGTAATAAATTTCATCTTCATGAGTATAGTGTCACGAAGAAGTCAGATCCCAGGTACAGAGCTCAAAGACACCTTTTGAAAAGTTTATTTACTAGGAAGCCTAACTTTACATTGTTTTACTTGCAAATTGCATGAATGTTAAGGTCTGTTTTAAATTGAATTAGTATGGGTTTGTAAAAAGTAAACGTTAAGCAAAACATAAGTATATAGAAGGAGACACTTAGCTTTAGCTGCTAGTCTCACTTCCAGGTGACTGTGAAATTGCTGTTTAGTGGGTATCCTACACTTTTTAAAATTCAATGTTGAAATTTGCAGCTCTATGAGTTTAATAGTTCCTGTTTGTTGAAACTTTCTAAGGACTCTGGGGGGGCATCTTTGAAAAGATAAACCCTTGTGTTTTATAGCTGCCATTTCTCATGTTAAGGTTTGTTCATACGAGGGTAATTACATGTAGTATGAGAGCTGTTATTGACTAGTGCTGTTTTGTTGTTAATTTTTCAGTCTTTTACTTTTTCTTTCCAGGTTTTCAAAGCTAGGAATACTGAGATACAGTTTATAGACAGTATAATACATTTGCCTGTTTTGTGTACATTTCTCTCATAAGTATTTCTCTGTGTAACTGGCTGGTTCTGTTTTACAAGATGTGTGAAGTATTGAAGGGATGACATGGATAGATTTTCTTTTTCCTTTTAGATTCCAAAGGTGAGCCTCTGTACATTGTCAACTCCTCTAATGTGTCTGATGGAACCCTCCTGAAAATGCTGTTCATTAAGGTACCTATTCTAGTTCATTTGTATTGCTATGATAAATACCCTGACAGAAAGGCAGTTTAGTGGAGAAAAAGATTCATTTTACCTTATAATTCCAGGCTTCAATCTATCATTGTGGGTAAATCAGGACAGGAACGTCAAACACCCAGTGACATCACACATTCATAGTCAAGAGCAGAGAGAAATGAACACATACATGTTGCCTGCATGTTTGTGCTCAGCTCATTTCTCCACTGTCATATAGTTGAAGATCCCTTGTTAGGGACTGGTGCTGCCCACAGTGGGCTGGGTCTTCCCCTCTCAGTTCACTGAAGACAATCCTATATAAATGTGCCCACAGGCCAGCTTAATCTAGACAATCCTCATGAGACTTGCTTTCCCCATGATTCTAGGTTTTGTGAGGTTGACAGTTAAAGCTAAGCATCACAGTACCTCATTTCATGTCTGGGGTTAATATTGGAGTATGAGAAGTTATATTCCCCTCATACTTAATATTTGGATTCTAACCCTATGTTTTCTTCAGTCCAAGTTGGTTGATCATGGATTATGGGAGCATATCAGAATCCTTTATTCTCCTCTAACTTAATGAGCTTCTGTTGAATAAATGGGAGTGAACACTCAAAGCTGTGCCATATCCTGAAGAAAAGTGTGTTATAAAGTAGATAGCAGCCTTTTTCACTTTTGGATGGGCCCACCTATTAGGATGCACTAATATCTCCAGAGTAGAATAAGGAATTTGAGATTCTGCATATACAGCATGTAGAGCATGTTTATGTGGTCATTTTGGGGGAGGCATATTCTTATTTGCCTGTAAGAAACATGTTTATCCATGTTCTGAATTTTTTTTCTGATTAGTTGCTTAAATGTATCAGTCCTCTGAGGGTTAAAGAACAAAGATAGGTTTTTGGTTTTATTTTTAAGTTAAATAACAGTAGGGAAAAAAGTCAATGTTTTTCAAAATGAAATGACACCTGCATACAAATTTTATGAGTTGCAGCAATAAGCAGTAGCTAATGTCCCAGAAGTCAGAGTTTCTGTTCTATATCCTCAGAATCAAATTTGCTTCATGTTCTCTGACACCTGCAGTATGTTTACTGGACAGTCCACTCCTAGAGTCACTAAGTGCCTACTTCTGTGGGGATGAACTTAACCGTTCAGACTCTGGGTGAGAGACTGGAGAAGTTACCTACCAGTTAACATGTAGATCTTATTTCAAGAATGTTGTTTAAATCCACTATTACATTTATAAGTAATATATTATTGGTTATGTGATGAAATGGACCCTATAAAATGGTTTTTAACTGGAGCTTGTCAAAATCACATTTTTAAAGCAAATTCTTAAAAAAAAAAGAAACATGTTTTCTGTCTTTTAATAGCATACTTTAAGAAGTAAAATACATATGTTTTTGGTGTGTGAAATTCTAGTGTTTTTAACTCAGTGGTTTAATTATCAACTGCTTACAGGCAGACAGTGATGGACCAGAATTTAAAACTGTTCATGATAACACCAAACAGAAGCTGAAGGTAATTCTTTTGTATTTCATTTTAAGACTAGGTTATTGATGATTAATGTAGCTTGATGGCCATTTCCAGTTGTAAGTGCAAGATCTAAAATTAGAATGGGGGCAGTAGTGCTATTTCTAAAATTAGTGCATATGGAATTGAAATAAAAATCTTGCCAAAACTTGTTTCTGGAAAGATTATTTTAAAACATGAATTAATTATTATTTGTAGACTACACAGATAATTTTTATTTTGAGGGAATTTTGTTCACTTTAGCCTACTATAGTTATTTGACCTGATGTTGGCAGTGTTGAACATTTGCTTTAGGGCTAGAAGAAGATGAAGGAAAGGATAGAAATGGCCTACGATAGGCACATACAGTCCATTTGAGCATATGTAGTCAGTGTAGGAATACTGCCATATCTTTAAGAGTCATCAAGCTGTGTTGACGGTATTACTAATGTCTGCACTAGGAGTGGACAGAGCATTGGCTTGTTGTCTGGTGAGGACTGACAGTATGATAGTAATAAAAAGGATTAAAATGAAATTAGTAATTCATTCTTAATTATTTAGGAGGTCCTCAGCTGAGCCATTCTTGTGTTAGTTGTGTACAAATTCAACCCAATGGTGTGACTGTGACCCCAGTGACATGACCATCCCCCTAGTGGTGTGACTATCATTTCCCCAGTGGTGTGACTGTCCTCACAATGGTATGACTGTCTCTGAAACCCTCCTCTCTGATGTTCATTTCCTTAGGTTTCGTTTTCGTCTTTGGATTTGGTGCTTCATTTGGAAGCTTTACTTTCCCTTATGGATTTTTTGTCATCTGCTGTTCCGTCCTCTGACTCTTCCTACTCTGAGAAGGAATCGGAGCTGAAGCCACTTGTGGGGGAATCTAAAAGTCTTGCCATCAAAGCCGGTATCAGTCTTTCCAATAAGCTGTCATAGAATAACTTATATATAAAGCTCAGATAAAAGTTAACACCTCAATATTCACTGTGTCTAACAGATGAGGGTGGATCCAAACAACACAGGCTCTACTCATACAAGATTATATGACACTTTATTGAAGAATTTGAACATTTACTATTAAATGTTAATAGTAATTATGTACTTCCTGTGTGTTTCACTCTCTGGATCTTTATATAAAATAGAATTTGTAGGTTCTTTAGGTTGACACATCTTTGCAGTCTTCTGTCCAGTAAAAGTGAGAAGGTAAGAAGTCACGAGGATGGCAACAGTCATGGTTAGTCCAGAGGCCCACTTCAGTCTGTTGCTGTGCACAGCAGTTGTGAGTTCCTTTTGGGCACCGAGGTGGATCTCACAGAAGGGACAGAGCCACCTGTCTCATCCCTGTTTCAGTCACACATAGAATTTGGTCTATGTTCACCAGGTGCATGACTTATATTCTGAAATATTGGATATAAAATACCGAGTGAGGGCTGGAGAGATGGCTCAGTGGTTAAGAGCACTGCTTGCTGTTCCAAAGGTCCTGAGGTCAATTCCCAGCAACCACATGGTGGTTCACAACCATCTGTAATGAGATTTGGTGCCGAACACTGTACACACAAGAAATAAATCTTAAAAAAAAAGAGAGAGAGAAATGCTTTAAAAAAAAATACCGAGTGAATAAAGAACACATGCCTGATTTGTAATTAAAATGTTTACTTATTTTTAAAAATCATATGACAAATTTCTGATTATTTTTAGCTCAAATTATATCTATTTTATTGACAAATATACAATTTTTAGTACTATTTGATCTGATACAAGGATTTCAACTTTTAAAATCATAGGACAATAATGTTAGAAGCAGAATTTCCCCTTTTTTGTTATTTTGATGGTGTCTTGCTGTACATCACAGGCTGGCCTCAAACTCTTGATCTTCTTGCCTCAGCCTCCCGAGTGAGAAAGCTTTCTAAATGTGGCCACCACACACAAGTTTAACATGTTAATATCTTTAAGAGGGCATATTCCTAGAAATATCATCTCTTTATAACATATGCCATTCATAGCACATCTGAATGAGTGGAAGTCCAGTGTTGAGGCAACCTTAATCCAACTGAACTGTTCTCTAGTTCTGCTGTACAACTTGACTTTATGGTTTATTTATCCTGCACCAAGTGTTGAGAAAGAAAATACCTGTCATGTTAGGGTTAAGAATTGAGAACCACATGCTTTTTGTTTATAGGTAAGTTCTGTTTCATACATGTAAGATAGAGTCATGGGAAAGTGCCAGGACTTGCACAAAAAATTTAAACCCATTCAGTTGTGATTTTTTAAAAATTTGTTTAATTGTTTTGAGATAACATCTTGCTATATAGCCCAGGCTGGGCTTGAACTCAATGTATAGCTCAGGTTAGCCTCAAACTCAGGCAATCCTTCCACCTTAGCCTCTTGAAGGATTTGCTACCACACTTGGCTTGACTACATTCTTACATACACATTTTTTGATCATTTTTTAAATGCCAGTGTATTATGTGCTTTTCTTAGTGATTCTATCATAGAATTACATATGGACCTATAGCATATGATCTAGGGAAAGAACATATAAAAGACATAGTAAATAAAATGAATTTCATTGACTGTTCATTACTCTTTCAATTTTCATGACTTATTCTTTAATCTAGTATGTGATGTGACTAGTTAAAATTTTTGTACTAATCAAATTCTAGAATCTAATTTAGGTTTTCTTTCTTTTCCTAGAAGAAAAAACCAAAAACCAAAAATCATGTCCACCTAATGAGTAGCACCATCTAGGTGTTGTGGTTGCCTTTATCTATAACTGAAGGTCAAAATGCTGGGGTTTATCTGAGTGGCAAAATCCGTATTTATATTATCTTAAAATAGACTTTAATGGTTCCATTTGCATATTATGTGTTTTTTTTTTAATTAGTGAACTTATCACTGTGTTTTACCGTCTTTGCACACCACTGACCACTGGTTTCCACTACTTTTCAGTACCCAGCACTTCTGAAGGTGATGTGTTTGATATGAAAATCACAGCTGAATTAAATGCCTTTAACATCTTTGTTTGTGATCAGAAGAGTAAGATAGCAGATATTAAAATACATGGTAAGTAAGTATCCTTCCATAGTATTTTGGAAAGTTGAGTGGATTTATATTGAAGATGTATGCAGGCTTTGAACAAATATACTTTAAAGTGATAGAGGTAAACTTGTTATGATTCATTGCTGACTTTGAGATATTCCTTACATATTAAAATAAGTTTAGAATACATCTGAGGCTTAAGGTTTTATTTTGATTGCATTTTCAGAATAAGATAATTTTAAACTCAGGTGTATATCATAGTAATTCGCACAGTATAAAGAAGAAAAGTCACTAACCTTGTTTCCCTTGTATTGTGAGCATTCATAGTATAGCAAAATACATTTGTGGAAGACATTTTAAATTTTCCTGTTGTCAGCATGAATCCAGACTTGAGACTCAGTTTATACAGTGGATTCCAGAAAGCCTGCAATGGCTCAGATCTTGAAGCTAGCCACTGGCCAATGTTGAACGAATTAGTTTAACTTTTTGTACCTTGCTTCCCTCTTTAAATGGAGATATGGTTGCTGTGAGGGTGACATTTATAAATGTATACATTTATGTGTGTGAACAAGTGCATAGTACAATGTAAGCAGTTTTAGAAGGCTGATAAATCAGTAACATTCAGCAAATACTACCTGGTCTTAGTTGTTGGCAGTCTCCCATGAGGAGGAGTGCTTTTCAAATCCTTATGCCTTTGATATCATGAGCATGGCAAACTTTTTAAAGTTTAGATTATGCTGTAGAAGTAATTCTTAGCTATAGGATAATGCTTATTTTAGTTTTAATAACATGTATCTGTGAAGTACATTGGGAAATACTGTCTTCCCAAGTGAGTGGCTCTGATGTCACCAATGTATAGGATATTGTCTTCAGAGACATAACATTAATTTATTTAAAACCCAGTGGCTTTTATTTTTTAAATTTTTTCAACTTTTATTCATGAGGTGTATGCTGACTTAAAAGTGGTACAACCTTTTTTTTTCTTAGGTACCTCATACATGGAAGGTGATTGTGTTAGCATGTCTGATAGTAGTTTTTATTTACCCTGTATCTTGGTAGTATGTTAGTGCATTTAAGCTTGCTTACAAAAATGAAATATCTGTAAATGATGTGTCTCCTGTAGGAATGGATGCCTCTATTTCTGTGAAGCCAAAACAGACGGATGTGTTTGCCAGACTTGAGAATATCGTAGTTATGAATGTTGATTCACTGTCCATTCACAAAAAGGTAATTACAAAACCGATTTCTGTGTTAGAGTGTGTTGTTTGTGGACTAGCGGCCACTATTTATTTCTTTGCTGTATGTTTGTTATTTGTCTGACATGTGTTGGGCATAATAGGGGGAGAGATGAAAATGGGAAGATCAGTTTCAGGTTGTAAAGCCTGCTATGTAACAATTTGAAAAAGTTATTTCTGGAAAGTTTAGTGATGGGTAGGTATTTTATTAATGAAGTGATATTTGTAGAAAAGGAAAACACTGATGCTTGTTGAAGGTTGAGTTTCCATGTTGTTTTTCACCTGTCAGGCCCTTGTGAATCAGGATGAGTACTGAGGTTTCAGTGGCCAGGATTCTGTAGCTCTGCTATAATAACTGATTGTCTTGTAATGTCAGGCTGTCTCTATTTTGGGAGATGAAGTCTTCAGGTTCCAGATGACTTTGTATCCAGATGCCACAGCAGGCGAGGCCTATGGTGATATGTCTAAAGTGGATGGCAAACTTAGTCTCAAAGTGGGCTGTATTCAGATTGTCTATGTTCATAAATTCTTCATGTCTCTTTTGGTAAGTTTGTTTTTATTTGTATTCATTTCTCACTGAGGTCTAAATATTGTGGCCATGTATCTGAATATAGACAGTTAAAATCTTTACTAATAGGGTATGTTTGTTAGCCTTCTCTCACTGTGACAAAGTGCCTTCAATAAACAGCTTAAAAGAAAAAAAAGACTTACTTACTCAGTAGGTTTTTTGTCCATGATTGCTTGGCTCTCTTGCTTTGGGGTTATGATGAGGGAGACTGTTCTGTTGGAGGGTATATGCTGGGACAGGGCTGTTGACTTCAAGGCTGCTGGGGAACAGAAGGGAGAGCTAGGTTCCAGGTCCCAGTGTTCCCGGAAAGAGCATGCCCCCAGTGACTGCACTTCCTTCCATCAGTCCCTACTCTAAAAGTCATGGTGCATCAGTAATGTCACAGCTTGGTAGCCCAGCCTTCAGCACAGACTCTTTGGTGAGCAATTAAGATTGGGATCATAGTGGAGGGTTATATAGTAAACACCCAAACTCTGAACAAATGTTCTAATTAAGTAAACATTTTAAATGATGGTAAGCCAAATGGAAATTTTAAAAAATTATTATATGTGTATGTGTACATGTGTATGATCATGTATTGGACATACATGTCATAGCATACCGTTTGCAGGTCAGAGAAAAAAGTTGTGGTGTCAGTTTTCTCCTACCTTTCATGGGTTCCAGGGGTCAATTCAGGTTGCCAGGCTTGGGCAGTAAGTGCCTTAACTAGTTGAGTCATGTTGCTGGCCCCCAAATGGAAGCTTTAATCCTTGTTTGCTGGGAGGTGGTGGTACGTGCCTTTAATCCCAGCACTTGGAAGGCAGAGCTAGGTGGATCTCTGTGAGTTTGAGGTCAGCCTGGTCTGCAGAGTGAGTTCCAGGCTATATAGAGAAACTCTGTCTCAAAAAAACCACAAAAACAAAGCAAAATAAAAACTATCATTCTCTGACATTTTCATAGTTACAATTTAAAGTACTGTTGGTATTTATTTTTGTTTATGTATGTATACATACACACATATGTATTGTTTGCTTTTTAATATTTGTTTTTTATACACAGGATTACATATAACTCAGATTGGCCTCAAGTTCACTGTGTAGCTCAAGATGACCTTGCATTTCTGATCCTCCTGCCTCTACCTCCCAAGTTCTGGGACTAAAGGTGTACACCACAACACCCAACTATTATTCTTACGTATTTTATTGTTTGTGTTATTTGATACTGTAATTAGGGCTTTCAATACTAGATGTTTGGTAGAATGCCCAAAGGTCATCATGCATTTGAAGAACAAATACTGAAACTTATAGTTTTAATTATATTTGTGATGAACCAGGCCATGATATTCTTAGATTTACTGGGTCCTTGCAAATATCTTGGACTGAAGAATGTAAACCTGCCAGTTTGAGAGCTTATTGGTCCTCCATTTCTACCTAAACATGCATATGTTTCTAGAATGCGTGTATCTTGGGGTAGTGGAAGAGAGAAAGTCAGTCCTGTATGATTAACGGGCACACATTAAGAATATTGCTTTTAGATTCTTCATTTGAAAAATTATTTTCACTTGAAATGGAGGTGAAGTATATCTTACCACAAATAACTTTTAATTCCTGTTAATGATTGCAAGATGATAGACAATTAACCATATTTGCACATCTCTGGTACATTACAAACTCTTCATGAGTGAGCTTCTAAAGCATTAGTTGCTAAAAGTAAACCATATTCTCACATCCTGAAAGCACAGAGTAGAGCCTGCTTCGGGACAGAGTGCTGTCTAACATCCTTTTCATTTAAATTCCAGTTTAAGATGCCTGGTTATTCTGAGGAAAAGTTGGTGCTTAAGTCATGAAAAACATTTCTCCCACATGCCTTTCTCCCACAGGCATTGAGCTTTCATTCAGAGTAAACACTTCTTTAGGGTTTCCTTGGGGGACTGTGTCTACCTGCTGTTCTCTTCTAACAGAGTTTCCTCAACAATTTCCAAACTGCCAAAGAAGCCTTGAGCTCTGCCACAGTCCAGGCTGCAGAAAAAGCTGCATCCAGTGTGAAGGACCTGGCCCAGAAGAGCTTCCGGCTTCTGATGGACATCGATTTGAAAGCGCCTGTCATTACTATTCCCCAGTCTTCGGTGTCACCTAATGCTGTTATAGCAGATCTTGGCTTAATCCGAGTTGAGAACAAGTTTAGCTTGGTTCCTGTGGAGCACTACTCTCTTCCCCCAGTGGCTGATAAAATGAGCATCCAGCTCACTCAGCTGCAGCTCTCCAGGTATGTGTGTATCATCTAGCTGGTTGTTGCTTTCTGTGCATTCCCATAAATTTATTTTCACCTTCAGTAATTACTGTGATGACTCATAATTCTCTTTCTGTATTTATTCCAGTTAGGAAACTGACGGCCGCTTTCTGGCCAGTAGTTAATGGTAGTATGCTTTGTAGGGCTGTGTTTTATCTTTAAGATTTTATAGGATAGCTATTTTTTCCCATCCTTTAAAAATGATTATAAAATTAAAGTTTCCTAATGAGGAAGAGGTGGGACACATGCCTCTAGTCCCATCTATTCAGGGTGTTGAGGTGGGACAGTGATGAGCTCACAAGTTTGAGATGAGCTTAGGCAACATAGTGAGACCCAATCTCAAGATAGAAAAAGAACCTTGTATTTAGTAACATTTGCTTTGTTCTTTTTAGTTTCACATAGCTATTTATTTTTTTGTTTGATAGAGAGACCTTCCTGAGTTGTAGTGTGATTTAAGATGTTTACTCCCAAACCTTGTTACATTTAGGAGTTTCTAGTGAAGCATCCATGAGTCCTTAACTCAAAACATGAAAGCCTTGACTTTATTGAACAGCAATACTTACTTGGTTATATAAGCCAGTTTTTGGCAGACAAACTAGAAATGGCTGTTGTTCTATATTCATTAACTTGTAGATTTGATATGTTTTTCTCCTTGAATTGGAGAAATAATAATGCCACATTAAGGCTAAACATACAGTGACTTTCTTAATGATTTGGTTTGGAAAGGTCTGGCATTTGCTTCCACCGCATTATATTAGTACCCTGTCAGCCAGTCCTTGTGACAGTAGACACACATTCATCAGACCTGATTCAAAGTTTGTCTGAGTTTATTGTTTCAGATAGCTATGGGTATAAACCTGATTTATTCTGATGGGTTGATATATGAAAATAAACATTTTAAAATAACCCTCATCACATCTTTTGAACATTTAGGAAAGTGTTATAAAAGCATACACAATATGGCTGTCCTCATTTTAAGATATAAATTTAAAAGTATGTGGTTATTTATAAGAATTCCTTGTTATTCTTTCAGAACTGTTTTAGAATCTGACTCGCCTCAGCCTGACATTGAAATCTTAAAACCAGTGAACATGCTTTTGTCTATACAACGGAATCTGTCAGCAGCATGGTACACACAGATTCCAGGCATGGAGATAAAAGGAAAACTTAAGCCTATGCAAGTGAGTATGTAAATTGTAGAAAGTTCTGGGTAGGCTTGTCTTGTTCACAGTGCAGTTTCTGATGTGTCTAAAAACCAATAGTGAGGTCCTTGACCCACATTGTTCTTTAGTTCACTTTAGTTAGACATTTGGCAAAGCCAGGATGAAGCCTGAGATGAATCCTATGGGGATCTAATGAAAATATATATATTTTTTTATTTTGAAAAATTCGATTAAATTCTTAGTGTAGTAAAATTGTCAGAATTCAAGATAATGCTCAGATACAACATTCAAAACTAAAGTATTCTTTCTAGTTTAGGGATGTTTTATTGATGCATGATTTGCATGTATTAAAATACAACAGCTTGACACTTGTATTGGGAGCCTCTTTTATTTAGAAATAGTTATTTGAGTAGGCATATACATTTATTTGGGAGGCAGTAGTATTTTTAATGGCATAGTTTGGGCCTGTCTAGGTTTCTGAGGTTGAAGGGTGAAATCAGGAAGTATATCATGGATGACCCCAGCAACATGTTTCTAGGCGATCACATAAACTATTAGAAACCAGGGGGCCACACTCTCGGCATTGTGCTCCAGAGGTATGGAAGATCCACCTAATAGGTGATGAAGTTTTTCTAGTTAGCTGGTGCCCAGGATGACATCACAAGTAGGAAGTTTTAAAGTTGATATCACACCTGTTACCAGAAGACTGGGTTTGGGATAAGCAAGATGTCCTTGGCTATTACCTGGTGCTTCATGTTCCCACATCATCATATAGGCAGGAAGCTAGACAGAGCTTGAAGAAGATGCATGGATGTGTTTTGTGTGAAGTTAATTGCAAGCGCTTATACAAGCTTGGAGAACTGATGTGTGTGTGTGTGTGGGGGGGGGAGGTGCTGCACAAGGGGAAGGATGAGAAGCTTCAAAACAAAGCCTGAGTTAATGGATCTTAATAGACAGTGGAAGTTTCCTTCAGTCTGGCTGCTTCATGTTATTCAGCTCTCCACTGTAAGATGTTTTTCATGACCTAATGATAAAAAAGACTTGCATTAAAGAAGCTGAGTAAGTTGGCTCACACACAGCTTAAAGGAATAGAGCTGATACAGATCTGTCTCAAGAGATTTTTATCCATTAGTTTTTAACCTCACATGCCCTTTTGTAAGGTAAAAAGGGAGATGCTGCTTTCCTGGTATGCATGATGGCTTAGAAAGTACTTGGTAGTTGGGTTAGCTGTCATTGCAAGACGTGGTGTTTTTGTTAAGCTGAACAGATGTTTTGTGTATATCCATTTGTGTGTGTACTGAGAACATTGATACAGAGCAAGAGTTCTGATAGAGTCCAGAAATTGAGCAACTCCCTGTACTGAACTTACAGGGAAGTAAGTGATAGCAAAGGAGCTAGTGCTGGAAGAGATGAGAGATGGGCAGAGTGGAGACTGGAGTGAGGCTGAGGAAGGGGGTGGTGTGGTCTCAGGTCAGGCAGGAAGGGGATTGGGTTCCAAAGGCACTTGAGGCATGTGTCATCCTAGATGAAGCAAATTGTTTCTCTGATGCTGTGTTCTCTCTCTCTCAAATAGATGAACCATTAATTTATGAGGCTATAAAGGCACAATATTTTTTCATTCATCATGTAAACAAATTATTGGTGATTTTTCAGGTTGCTCTCAGTCAAGATGATTTAACAGTTTTAATGAAAATTTTGCTTGAAAACCTTGGGGAAGCTTCTTCACAGCCAAGCCCTACCCAGTCGGCACAGGAAGCTGCAAGAGTGAAGAGAGATACTCGGAGTGGGCCTGACCACCTTAAAGGTAAAAGCCAATGAGAGTTATGTGTTGGTATTGAAAAATTAACAGCATTATACAGTGTTGTGTTAGCTCTTCAGCACAGCGCTGTGAAAGGATTTCGTATTTTTAGTGTTTACTATGGAAGGTCTGCTGGAGTTGGGGCTCCTATTGAAGCTCCCAGAGGAGGGTGTATGCATTACCTATGACAAGGGAGAGCCAGTTGTTCTTGCCTCCATAGTGAGTATTTGCCCTTGGATTGTGGCAACTATATTTGCTGAATTCACCAGGTACTGAGGTGGTCTCTACGTTGAGAGGAAACACAAAGCAGGCTGGTAGTCTGGTAAGATGTCAGAACAATGTAGAGAAAATAGCCATGATGTGTTGACTGAATCATGAGGAAGGAAGGTACTCTCTTGTAGTAATAGCTCTATACCTGGTTTAGTGAAGAGTGATGCTCTGAACTGTGTCAGGAAACTTCTAGGCTATTACAATTAAACATTTTAAGAGCACTGTGGCCCTTTAAATTCAGCCATTTTAAGTGGTACTCGGGATATAGTTTCAGTTATTTTTCTTTCTTTTCTAATTGTTTTTGAGGAACACTCTCACTTTGTAGGCTATGCTGGCCTCAAACCTGTGATGGTTCTGCTGATTTAATCCCTGGGTTCTGGAGTTACAGGTGTGCCCTACTGTGCCCTGCTTTGCATAGTTCATTATTTAATGTCATTGATGTGGATAGTAGATGTTTGTATGAGACAGTCAATAGGTGACATTTCCATGACTAAAGCAAGATAAAGGACCCTTTGCTCCCATGAGCTGCTCCTTGTGCTTTACTGATGAAGCTGATGAAGCTGCCCTTAGTAATTACTGTTATGGTAGCAACATTACTTCTGCAATTAGGCTGGGCATGCTTTTGAATTCTAAGAGTGTGAAAAGGCTTTTGGTTTAAATAGCTGAGACCAGAGTCATCCTTTGAGTTTGGGTTTGCATTGTGTTTAGATAAATGCTAGATAAGTAGGCTGCTGTTAATAGACAGGACACTGTGGAGATGAACAAACATTGGTGATGAATGGTCTTGCTTTATTTAGCTGTGATCAGATTTGTGTTTCTGGTTCTCACTTTATGGTTAATGTGTTCAGATGCAAACTGCAAATAAAATGAATGTTGGAACAAAAATTATTTTCTGAAGACATGGAGCAAAAGCCCCAGGGTTTTCCAGCCTGGCAAAGCCTTGATTTTCGTAATTTTCCTAAAGAAGGACCCCGAGTCTCAAGAAGGATGTAGACTTGCTTTATCAGAACACTGCATATTCTATCTGTCTGAAAATGGGAAGGAAATTGAAATTACTTCTGGGGTCCCTTCATGTCAGTATTCCAAGGGCTTTCCTTTCAAAATGAACTCCAGCTCTGCTAGTGATCAAGTCTTCTCTTAGTCACCATACACTCCAGCTCTCTCTGGAAAGTGTTCTGTCCTGCAAAAGATATTTTGCCAGCGACCCAGTCTAGGCAGTGTTTGACTTCACTATATGTTCAGTTTCATAATGTCTAAGGATGACCAAGTGGTTAGGAAAAACATGCTGTGGTAACAAACTACAGCAACTAGCCTTACTTTAAAGGGACATTTCAAAAAGTCATCTTTTTTTCCTATAGTCTACCTGCCATTTTTCCCTTTACTAACTGTATAGTGATCAGTCATTGACATTTTTATTAATTGTATGATGAGTTAAATATGATAGAAAGTATTTTATAAATTTAGAATAATAATTTATCTCCCCAGCTTTAAAATGTTTAAAATCATGTACCTACTTAAGAGCTGTGCATTTTTTCTTATTCATGTTTGAACCATCAGAACAAGATTTGATAGACCCGATGCCCTCCGTGGATCAGACTGTCACTCTTCAATTTGACTTTCACTTTGACTCTCTGTCCATCATCCTGTACAACAGTGACAGCCACCAGTTAAGTAGTACATTGTTGTTGTTGTTGTTGTTGTTGTTGCTAGAGATAAATCCTTTGCTCTTGAGAATATTCAGTTTTGTATGTTGGCATTTTTTGTTATAACTATTAATAAAATTCAGTGCATCTACAAACACTGTTTAGCCTGAAAAACGTGCATGGCTCCATACGCTCAGCCTTTCACCCTAAGTTTTTAATCTTACCAGGCCAAGGGAAGGTGTTCAGGGTTTTCCTCTTTCCAGTAACACAGTACCAAAATGCATTTTATCCATCACTAATAGAGGAATTTTCTATATGACTGACTGTCCATATGTTTAATTTTATGCATCAGTAGTCATCACTATTTAAGAAGAATAATACTGTCATTGGAGCCTTTTATGATCATGCCTCAGTCAGTAAAAATAAGCATGCATATAATAGGTCAAAAGTACTTTAGAAATCCATTTGTACTGTGTAGTATGTTGTAATAAATATTTTTATTTTATAAATTAGTTATATCATATGTTAATGCCCATAACATGTCATATAATACCCACAGTCTAAGTCTGTTTAAGTCTGTGTTCATATGCATTTCATATGCTATTTGCCATTTTCTGGAATTATACAATATTCATACATTCCTCCAGTTGAGCTTTATGATAATATCTGTCATTTGTGCAATGAACTGCCAGAAGTTCTAATGTTTGGTGTTTGTGCACATCTCAACAACTGCCTTTACTGAAAGTGCAAGTTCTACACACTCTTCATTTCGCTGAAGGGCAGGTGTCTGTTGATCTCCAGCCTTCAACTGCTGCTGCTGTCTCCGCTTCTTTCTTAACCTTACTCATTTAGACACTTCATACTGTCACTTTTCTTTTGGTGCATATTCTTATTTTTTTTTTTTTTTTTACATTTTTCCCCCTGTTACTTCTCACTGTTTTATTTGTGACTCATCTTAGCTCACACTTTTAGTGCAGTGGCTTCTTTTATATGTACTAGGCAGTGGTACAGTTTGTGCCCTTAGTGATTTTCGTGGAGCCACTTGGAGCTTTTTATTTTGCTTAGAAACATTCAACATTATAGTACCTGCGCCTTGCCCTATCTAAAAACCACCTATTACAGACAGTCTGCATTACAGATTGATTGGAAATGTCTGTGTATTGCAGCTGTGTAACAGGTCATGTCTGTCAAATCTACAAGTTTGTAGTTTATGTCTGTGTTTATAAGATAAAAGCATTCTCTTTGCCAGTTATACTATCATTTTCACCTCCTTGCTGTCACTGTACTGTCTGAAATTAGTGAACATGTTGAGTAGTGACCAGTGTGCCAAGGGTACACACAGATACATGAGTGCACCCATGTACTCACCTGTGTTCATAGTACTCAGTTCCATTTATGTGATTGAGCACTTAGAAACATTGTGAGTTGCTTTGCATTCAAGCTTTGAATTATGAAATTTGCTTAAGTGTACTTGTGTGGTATTTAAAAATCACTTCTTCCTTTGCTTCAATAGGAGTCCAGTCTTTCATTTCATAATGACAGTTTCCGTCTTGGTGAGCTCAGACTACACTTGATGGCTTCTGCGGGGAAGATGTTCAAGGATGGATCTGTGGATATCAGCCTTAAACTGAAGACATGCACTCTTGATGATCTCCGAGAAGGAATTGAGAGAGCAACATCCAGGTTTGTCAGATCAGGGTTTGCCGTACAGGGTTTCAGGTGGATGTCAGGGAGGTGGGGATCCAAGCAGAGTCTGTCGTTTGGTCATATTTTCAGAATTGAGTGGTGAGGAGGCATAATGGTCCTCTCTGAACCTTCTGCTTCACAGTTTAAATGAAAGGGGAATTCATTAATAAAGCCAAATGCCATCTTAACAATAAGAACTAGAGGACTTAAGAGTTCTAATGGCTACATCCACATGGGTTGCTAATGTGTTTTTTCCAGATTATTGCCAGTAGGCAGAACTATTACTTTTAAAAATCCTTAAATTTGTGCATCCTTTTTTCCTTGTTTACTTTGTCTTTCAAAACAATTCTGCAGAATTTCAGTCTTAGTAAGAGTGTACTCTGTAGCATAGTCACTTTATCAACCCATTTTGAAAGATTAACTTGTAGCAGTATGGTATGAAATATGGAAATATATGTAATCAAGTAACTTAATTGTGTTTTTATTACTTTCTCATGGAATGAGATGTGTCATATTTTGTACTTTTTTGTGTGTGAAAGACTGTGTTGCTATTTAAACTTAGACAGCATTATCTACTTACTGGATTCTTCTGAACCCTGTGTTTTTTTCGGAGAAAAGAACAAGCAAGGGAAGTGTGCTATCATGCAGCCAGCTTTTCTAGTTACAAATTTCATGGCCAGGGTAGCTGTCCACATCTCTTTAGGCAATAGTGATAGATTGATTGATGAAATCACCTTGTTTGGTAGCCTTAGTCTCTCCAGCACATGTGAGGATGTCTAGGAACCATCATTGTAGATACTGATAAACATTTGTTGATTTGGTTTGCATGGAGCACTATGGGAATAAATTCTATATGGTAATTAAATTATATAGATAAAATATTTCAGGGAGTTTTTATTTAGTAGAATATAAAAGGTTGTGTTGTATTTTGAGGGACTGCATTCATGCATTGCTAATTGCCCGGGATCATTTCCGGCAACATCAGTTTCTCTGGTATTGCATTATAATTACAGAATATTCCATAATTGCTTGATCACAGGAATCTTTCTTTGGAGATTAGGCAGCCATGTCTTGGTTGCAAATTGGGTGATTATGTTCCAATTAACACCTTTGTATTTTCTATTCAGATTAGAAACTGAAGGGTGAAAGAAAGATGATTAAAATGCAAGGGGAAATTTTCATTCCTTTGTTATCTTAGCAGGAGATAAAGGAGTAAAATAATGAATGGTATGGCTTGTTTTTTCAGGATGATTGACAAAAAGAATGACCAAGATAGCAACAGTTCTATGATTGATATAAGTTATAGACAAGATAAAAATGGAAGTCAGATTGATGCCGTTCTTGACAAACTATACGTGTGTGCCAGCGTGGAGTTTCTGATGACTGTGGCTGACTTCTTCATCAAAGCTATGCCTCAGAGTCCAGAAAACATAACAAAAGAAATACAGATTCCATCAAGACAGACTGCTGTGGGGAGAGTCAAGATGGAAAAAGGTTAGGAGAACTTACCCATCTGTCCTGCATGAAGAGACTTGCATTTTACCAATAATTAGAAACAGAACTCAAAGGTGGAGAATTTGAGGAAGTAAAGTTAGACTTTTTGATTTAAACACATTCTTTGTAACACTCCAGTAAGTAAATGTTTTTAAATGAGGTAAAATAGATATATTCTGTGATAGTATGGGAATTGTTCTGATTTCAATCAGAGTTTTCTTCATTCAGAAACACAGGCAGTTGACCAGTGGCTCTCTGTTTTATAAAAGGGAGTCATTTATTCAAACAAAATACTTGGAAGAATTACAGTGCACTGAAGGGCAGCAGACAAGCTAGAAGGAGGAGGTGAGGACAGGAAAGAACACAGCATGACTGACCCAGAGCCCCCTTTAGTTCCCAGGAAGACTTGGAATGCCTGGCGTTGGAGAATGGTGGAAATCATTTCCACTTGCTAGTTTCTAAGTTTCTATATCTCAGCTTTATCAAGTATATTGATGATTTTCTATGTTAAATTTTACATTGTTTTAAGGTCAGGTGTTGTGTTTATTTTGTTTCCTCTAATGTAAAACCTGGCAAAGTCACAAACTGAGTATGCATTGGCAAGATTGGAATATATTTTCCCATTTGCTGTGATGTTTTGAATAATGGTCATACCTGATAATGCCATGTTCATGTCTAAAAGTTCATACCATAGGTCATATGGCATGGAGAATAGTCTTTTGGGTGAAACTGCAGTGAGCTAGTGACAGGGGTTAGTCTCTGTCATCTGATTCTTTTCCTCACAGCTCTGTTTTCTGCTGCTTGTCCCTGCAGCACTACTTAACACATTCTGTGCTTGTTTATATGTGCACACACGTACATTCTGTCCCCAGGAACCACCCAAACCATATCATTTCTAAAGGTGCCAAGTAGCAATGACCACCATCAGCTAGATAACTAATTGCATTTTGTTTTAAATATAGAATCAGCAATGGATAGATGACCTGTTGTGAAGATTTACATTAAATTTTTTCTGCCCCTGGTGTTTTTTCAGATGACTCTGTGAGGCCAAATATGACCTTGAAGGCCATGATCACAGACCCAGAAGTGGTGTTTGTTGCTAACCTGACAAGGGCTGACGCTCCTGCTTTGACAGCCTCATTCCAGTGTAACCTCTCTCTGTCAACGTCCAAACTCGAGCAGATGATGGAAGCTTCTGTGAGAGATCTGAAAGTGCTTGCCTGCCCCTTCTTGAGAGAAAGGAGAGGGAAGAGCATCACCACGGTGAGAAAGACCATGGACATTGGAGGTGAAGCTAGGGAGAGCTCTGCTGGACCTCACAGACTTGGGCTTTACAGAATGTGAGGTTGGACAGTGTTAGGAGGCTTAGCCATGGCCACCAGTGACAGAAGTAGGTTGCCTCCAGATGAATTCTTTTTATTATTGCATTTCTATTGGATAGATTTTGAATTTTATCAGGACCCAGTGTTTTGTTCCAGCTTTCTACTTGTTCTCTGTAGTACAACCAATGAGTGAATGAGAAAATAATCTTGGCATGAAAAAAATTTAATTGGAGTCATGTGACTAAAAGAAAGGGTTGTATTCTGTTGTTAAAAGTTAAATTATGCTTTGCATCATTATTGAAATTTGTGATTTTAGTCACCTACCTTACTTATACCAATTATTTTTAGTGTCATATCTATAACTTTATGCTAAGAGAGTCTTACATTGCCTGACTCATTTGCAGCATTGTTTTAAATTTGAAGAATTTTTGAGCTTATATTATGAGCACAGAGAAGTGAAGCCTAAATGTCTGTGCCTGATTATGAATTATTCTTCAACATGTCATCTTTTACATGTCACAGAAAACTGGTATCAGTTACTTCATTGAAGACAGGTTCTAATTAAAAACCACCATAGTTTTGCCGTTGTCATGGCCTCATTCATTAAGAGGCAAAGCTACTTTATATCTTTAATAATATATGTAGGATTCCAGGCTTCATAGTTCAGTCATCAAGTTTGAAGGGTTGATATTTGTTCACAGAAGGACCATCTGTGATATTCATAACCCATTAGTCTGCATGAAATTTCATGTACTCAGTGCACCCTAGGTGTTAGCTCACGTTTATAGTTACCTCAAAGGTACATATTATGCAGGGCATCATTTAAAAGGTGTTTTAGCAAGAAGGGAATATTTTAGGATGGTAAACCCACATCACCATTCCTTCTTTTTTGGATTTGGAATGAAGGTCTTTTTCAGAGCTACTTGAGTCCTTGAACTGTGCCAGTTTTGTTTTGGTGTAGGAGTGACACCAAGAGCCTCAGCTAATGTGACTTTGCTTGTAGTAAAGCTGGGATAGTTCTTACAAGGTATGGTCCACAGTGGATCCTTTACTGAGGAAATGTGACTCTCACTTTTCTGTTTCTAGGTGTTACAACCCTGCTCTCTGTTTATGGAAAAGTGCACATGGGCTTCAGGAAAACAAAACATAAATATCATGGTTAAAGAGTTTGTAATTAAGGTTGGTGCCTCTCAAACATATCTTTGGCTAAAGGTTCCTTTGTTCAGAACTTAATATATTTAAATTTAAGTTATTTAATTTTAACTTTTGAAGTCATGTGTTTTAATTCTCATTTGGAAAGAAATCTATTCTAAATATTTTTTCTGCTTTCCTTTTTAAAGATCTCACCTATAATCCTTAATACTGTGATGACAATCCTGGCAGCTATGACTCCAAAGGCCAAAGAAGATGAATCGAAAGACACCACTAAGGAGATGGACAATCTCTGGGGCATCAAATCTATTACTGACTATAACTCTTGGTTTCTTGGTGTTGACACAGCAACAGAAGTAACAGAAAATTTCAGAGACTTTGAACATCCACCGATAGAGGAAAACTGTGTAGTTGCTGTGGAGTCAGTTCAAGTCACCTTAGAATGTGGCCTTGGTCATCGCACTGTGCCTCTCTTATTGGCAGAGTCTAAGTTTTCTGGAAATATTAAAAACTGGACTTCTCTAATGGCTGCTGCTGCTGATATGACACTAGAGGTATGGCCACATTGACATCTCCAGCACAGCTGTAAAGTACCATTGCAGAAGTAAGATGCATGACTGTAGCAAGTCTCCATGGGAACAGATAGCATAGTCTAATATTTAATGTGATGGTGTAGAATTACATGTGATAATTGTTCTTAATGAATGTCTTGTGACAGTAGAGTATTAGAAAGGGGGAACTACATTGCATTTTGTATTTCTTTAGGTGGGGTTTTAAAATGGCTTTTGATATAAAACAGCTTAATATACTTAATATACTTTTTCTACTGATTACGTAATTATATGATTAATGTTGAACAACCAAGTAATTGAAATTCTGCACCTCACTTTTTCAGGTTCACTATTATAATGAAACTCATGCTGTCTGGGAGCCACTGATTGAAAGAGTGGAGGGGAAGAAACCATGGAGCTTAAAGCTTAATGTAAGGAAACCAGTGCTTTGCACAGCATGATGCCAAGTGTCGTCCTTAGTAGATTTTAGTTCAGTGATTTCCAAGATTTGGTTCAGGGTCTGTGAAACCCCTTAAAAAGTTCTTGAGGTGATAACTCCTTTCACAATAATAATACAACATCATATATAATCGTTATTCCTGTTACTCATGAATGTACAGCTTTTGAAAGACTGAATATGGAAGTTCAGCAGGCTGAATATGTAACAGAAGTGAGAATTCATCTCTTACCACAGGCATTCAAAACACTTGCCAAAGCCTCACTTCATCTTTACATTTTTAAGATGGTTTTTCCATTAAAATGTTGAAACATAATTTTTAGTTTTAAGTATTAAAAGTGTTCTCAGTTTTCATTTCTAATATACTCCATATTGGTAGATAAAACTCATGAATGGAACCTTTTTAATTCTCCAGTGAGTTTTAGGGATGAGCCCCCCAATTTGAGAATTAATTTTATTATAAACTCTCTGGTTTTGACATTTCTTAGTATTTCAGAATCCTTGATGTCAATGTATGATTTTCTAGATATGCAGGAATGTGAGATGTGTGCTATTAACAGATCATCACCAACTGCCTTGCTGTGGTCACTGATGGAGGGGTCTCATATATAGAAACTGCTATAGCAAATTCTTTTTTAGAGATGACCACTAGTTTACCTTGTATCCCTACTCCTCTTAACTAAAGCAGAGACAGTATCTGGTATGCCTCTGTCTGGCACAATGAGACTGAAAGAGAATATTTAACAAAGGTTTTGAAATGCTATTGGAGTGAAAATGTGAATGTTATTTGCAAATAAATTGAATCCAAAAGCTTACCACATTACTTACCAAAATAGTAGTAAGAAAAATCATCTTATTTCCAGAGGACACCTGTAGCCAGAACCAGTTAGACTTTGGACTCACCCTCATTTGCTGAGGAAATTAGAACCCATCACGCATGATGAGCTTGCCTAGCAATGCAAGGAGTCTTCATGCTTCGTTCTCAGCATCATGTTGAGCATTTCCTTGTCCATGGCCTAAGTGTGGAGAGAAGGCTACTGATCTTCTCAGAATCACAGGGATGCTGTATATGGCTGAATATGAGTTCTTGAGGAGCCATAGTGTAAACTAAACAGTTCAGCTAAATCCCTCAATGTTGAGCTTTTAAAAGCTACCATTGGTTATTTGGCAGATGACTCAAGTATGGTGTTTATCTTCCTAGGTGAAGAAGAACCCGATCCAGGATAAAAGTTTGATGCCGGGGGATGATTTTATTCCTGAGTCACAAATGGCAGTTCATATTTCTTCAGAAGCTACGATGAATATCACAATATCCAAAAGCTGTCTTAATGTTTTCAACAATTTAGCCAAAGTATGTGTGATTCTGATTTGGAACATTTAATGTAGGATCTTAGAATGAAACATGTATGGATTTTTGTTGTTGTTGTTGTTGTTATTAAAATAAATTTCAGAAAACATGTTGCCATGGTAAAATGCTCATAAAAAGTATACTTCTGGGATTTCACTGTGCTGCATTCTTTTGCAGGGTTTCTCGGAGGGAGCAGCTTCTACTTTTGACTACTCTCTAAAAGACAGGGCTCCTTTTACAGTCAAAAATGCCCTAGGTGTTCCCATTAAGGTGCAGTCCAATAGTAACCTCAGGTTGATGGGTTCCCTGGAGAAGAGTGACATTTATGATGTGGACGCTGGTCAGCATTTGGAACTAGAATATGCCAGCCTGGAACCTTCACGTCAAGGAAAGTTGTCGATTCTGAGCAGGCAGGAGAGTTCCTTCTTCACGCTGACCTTTGGTATGCTGCACTTTCTGTGTCTTCTATCCTATAAAACTTGATTATTACTGTGCCCGAAATAGTAAGTATTATGTTTCAAAAAGGGTGAGCATTCAGTTAAGGGAGAAAAGTGGTCATAGTCAGAAGTCTAAAATATTGATGGTAATGAAATCATTACAAAGACAAGGGGATTGTTACCTAGTTGAGAGACTAGAAAAAAATAGGTTGGATTTTATTTGTATCTAGTATATTCAACCCCTCATTTTTGTAGTAAAAGTTTTATATTATTAGTTGTTTGTCTTTTTTAATCTCAGAATATTAGAAAAACATTTTCTAATGATGAGCAAGCTTACCCTTGTTATTATCATGATGTTATTATATTGCTTAAGTTATTTATTTATTTTATGAGTGTTATGCTTACATCTATGTCTGTGTACCATATATGTGCCTGGTGCCCTTGGAGGCCAGAAGAGATTTCCTAGAACTGGTATTATAGATGGTTGTGATGTGCCATATGGGTGCTGGGAATTGAACTCAGGTCTTCTGCAAGAGCAACAAGTGTTCTTAACTTCTGAGCCATCCCTCTAGGTCCAGGATTGGTTATTATTAAAACATGAATATTTGTAATTTTCTTCCCCTGTGCTCTGATTTAGTACCATATGGCTATACAGAAGTGGGCAGTGTCCCTGTTGCCAGGCCTGGCCGGCGATTGTATAATGTACGGAATCCTGGTGCCAGCCGTTCTGATTCTGTGCTGGTGCAGATTGATGCAACAGAAGGGAATAAGGTCATCACTCTCCGCTCACCTCTGCAGGTAATGCTGTGGCAACCTGTGTCCCTTTGGATGTGCCAGACAGAATTCACTCATTTAGCTGGGTTTGAGAGGAGCAGTAAAACTGCCCAAGCACCTCTGATTATTTAGAAATAAATGGTTAAGGGAAGCAGCTTCTGCTCCTACCTGGCTCTGTTACTGTGCTTTGTTTTAAATGGCTTGAGAAGCAGTTTTATTTATTTATTTTTCAAGTCCGACTTTGCTGCCCACAAACCCATAAGCAACCTTATGTTCCTTTAGAGATTTGGAACACTTAAACATCTAAACATTATTATGTTCTTTTAGGGATTTGGAACTGAGATACTGTAATTATGGTTGATTATCAAATAGGATAGCCTTCTGTTCTCTTAGTATATCAACACTTGAGGTTGTATTTTTCAGATGTGTGTGAGGTGTTTGGAATGTTCCTACTCTCATATAAAAAAGAAAGATACTTTAATCTGTATAAACATTTTCCTTTCTACTTTTATGGTTGTAGCAAACCTTTTCGTCTTTCCAGCATTACTACAGGCTTATTGTATGTGTCAGTGTAAGAACATTTCTCCCTGCCTAATACATACATACAGATTGGATCTAATTTATAGTTTGGACCCTGTTACCTCTTAGGTCATTGTTAGTTGTAGCTCACATCACAGGGCAGTCAGGAAAAGAACTCCATGGCTTTGTTCACTTCTTTGTCACATGGTGTATTAATGGGAGATTGTAATGGAGAACGAATGGCAGAAATCTTCAAGAGTGGTGCATCTTTAATGTTGGCAAAGACTAACAATGTACACGTAATATTTAGATGATGTGGCAATGTCAACTTGCAACTGTCACTTTAGTTTAGTGTTTACATATAACACTTAAAAGACCTAAAATATTATTGTTAGCCCACAGAAATACCTTCCAATATTAAGTTGAAGCTTTTTAGATCTACAGTAAATCTGTGCACTGCGAATGCTTTCTTTTTAACTTATCACTTAAAAAAAAAAACATTTATGTGTCCATTCCAACAGATTAAAAACCACTTCTCGATAGCATTTATCATCTACAAATTTGTCAAGAATGTTAAGCTATTGGAGCGCATCGGAATAGCCAGACCTGAGGAGGAATTCCACGTCCCTTTGGATTCCTATAGGTGCGCATATCTGTGGATATTAAGCTTCCAAATAGGATGGTGATCATCAGAGCTGGGGATGGATGGGCAGCACCTCGAGGAAAATTTAGGATCTTGGGGGTGTTGGGGTAGAGTACAGAAGGGAGAGTGTGCACAGTTAGCATAGGGTGTGTGGAAATAGCATAGTGAAGCCTGCTAATTTGCACAATTAATGTGGGCTGTTAAGTATAAAATAAACAGATGTTATAAAAGAAAACAAATTTGTATATTCTCAGTTTTATGAATCAGATCTGTATATTTTAGGGAGAGCAGCTTCACGTTTTTACTGTCCTAGCCATGCAACAGCCATTTTTTAGAACACATAAGAGTTCATTCTTTTGAGCAGAAATACATATGTTATTATTGATTTTACAATATAAAGTCTTCATCAGATATTTGATGCTTTGTAATTTTTTAAGATATATTTTATTAGCTTGCCTTTATAGTGAAAATGAAAATATTTTAAGTTGTCCTTCCTTTGTGGGGCAGCTCTGTCACTTTGGGCATGTTCTGAACTTTCTTGGCAGTGGTTTCTGCATTTGTAAGAATATCAGTGCCCACCTTACTGAGTTATCGTGAAGAACCTGAGGTCCTTTTCTTTACCTTCTCTCGAACCCTCTGTAGATGTCAGCTGTACATTCAGCCGGCAGGCAACTCTTTAGAGCAGCAGTACACACAGTCTACCACGTATATTTCCTGGAAGGAAGAGCTTCATCGTAGCACAGAGGTCAGGTGTGTGCTGCAGTGCCCTTCAGTGGAGGTCAACTTCTTACCACTCATCGTGAACACGGTCGCCCTGCCTGATGAACTGAGCTACATCGGTGCCCACGGGGAAGACTGGGACCCAGCCTACGTTATCCACCTTTACCCTCCTCTCACCTTGCGGAACCTTCTCCCGTATTCGCTAAGATACTTGCTTGAGGTATGCTTCTTGTATTCTTGTTATTATTATACTATTATTGTACAAAGTAAATTCTCATTCTGTTTCATGTGTCAGTTTGAGGTGGTGTTTCATGTTTTTGAGATGCATTTATTATAGCCTGGCACAGCTTTGCTACTTAGGCCTTCTACTGTGTCCTTTCTGTGTATTAACACGCTTCAGTCCTCACAGTGGCCTCTGTAGTGGGTACAGACCTTTTGGTCCTTTTTCTGAGTCACAGAGGGATCAATGACTGATCCAAGGTCCTATGGCTAGAAGTGGTGAAGCTGGGATGTAAACCTAGGTAGTTCAGCTTCCCAATTCCTGCTTTTTTTTTTTTCTGTGTTTGTCATTAATTAAAGTTCTCTTCATTATGTTAAGTCATATTACCTAAAGGGGAGAAAAATGCAAATGGAAATATTTCATCCTGATTTTTGCCTTAAAGTTTATGCTGAAAATAAAATTCACTCTCTGCCACGTGGATACACGAGATATTATAAATATGATTAAATTTGCACATTCTATGTTGTTTTAAAATTTAACAGCCTTAGGAAGTGTTTGGAACCTAAATGACCCCTTTTCTTTGTCAAACAATAATCCCTTCCTGAGTTATAGAGACAAGAGTTAATTAGATGAACCAAATAGCATCTGTGCAAAAGAAGACTGTAATAAGAGAGCCTGGTTTCTATTTTTGAAAAACTTGATTTTTGTTTATAAGTGTGTATGTGTACACGTGTGAGTGCAGTGTCCAAGGAGTCTAGAAGAAGGCCTGATTTCTTGGAGTTGGGAGTTACAGGTGGTTGTGAGCCACCGGATGTGGGTGCTGGGAGCTGAACTCGGGTCCACTGCAAGAGCAGTGCATTTCTTAATTGCTGAGCCATCTCTCCAGCCCTAGCATTAATTTTTAAAGCAGCTCCATCTTGCTCAGTATGACTTTCCTGGTTCTGTATGCACAATAGCCATGATCCATGCTGTGGGAATAGAGAAGAAGAAACTGATGCACTTTCAGTGAAGTGACTCGTTTTATCATCCAGCTCTGATGGGAACAGTTGGGGTCCCAGATCCAGTCTTTGATTCTTGGTACAGATATAGGTTTTTCTCAGAACTTAGAGTGGTTTCCGTACCAATAGTCAGAAGACATCGATTGTGGCTGTGATACAGTGTTTTCTTTGGAGTCCTTAGTAATTGCTGGGAACTTCTAAAGTCCAAGCATGGTTAGACTTGGTGGTCGGGATATTTAGTACTGTATAAAATACAGATTTTGTTATTAAGGAGGCTGGGTAAATTTGGTTTTATGTGGTTGTTTTTAGGGAACTGCAGAAACCCATGAGCTGGCAGAAGGCAGTGCTGCTGATGTACTGCACTCGCGAATCAGTGGCGAGATCATGGAGTTAGTCCTGGTGAAATACCTGGGCAAGAACTGGAATGGACACTTCCGCATTTGCGACACGCTTCCTGAGTTCTTCCTCGTGTGCTTTTCCTCAGACACAGCAGAAATGATGACAGTTGACTTGTCAGTCCATGTCAGACGAATTGGCTGTCGGATGGAGCTGTCTGTCTTTAGTCCTTATTGGCTAATCAACAAAACTTCTCGTGTTCTCCAATATTGCTCTGAGGAGATACATGTGAAACATCCAGCTGATTTTAGGGACATTGTTTTATTCTCTTTCAAGAAGAAGAACATTTTTAGTAAAAATAAGGTATGCTCTAACAGGTTAAAATCGGAAAGCTACTAAGTCTAGAGATGGGACTCTAAAAGCATGTTTAACTGTGTGTGCGGTGCCCTTGGTATAAATTAAGTCCATGGAGACTCTAAAGACTGCAGAGTCCAGCTGGATGTTAGGAACTTGCAGCAGCAATCAGCTGAAGCAGGGCTCCCCATTCTTCAGGGCTGTAGGATCCCTGCTGTTACTCAAGTCCTGTCAGGTGGAATAGCTTTATTTTATTCACTGTTGCAGTGCTGGTGTGGCATGTGAAACAGGAAGCAGTTGAATTGGCCTGTGTCATTTGGGCCTCACTGTGCTCCTAACCCAGTGTCCAAGTATGGTCAGCACTCTAGGCTTTTATGTATGCCGTGCCCTCTACACAGATTGCTGATATCTCCTACTCTATTGGTCGTGTCTCTCCACCCCCCACCCAGTCTTGTCTTATCTGCTGTTCATCCTTAGATACTCTGCTCATCACTGATGTGTTGAAGAGTTTCTTTTTACATTGAAACTCTGTTTCTGAGGCATGTTGCTTGGAGTCCTGGCTCTCAGATTTCAGTGTACATTATTGTCGCCCAAATGGCTTTGGAATTGCTTGCTGAGTCCTGTCCCTGGGTTTACTGTAGTAAAAGGTCTTTGTTGACAGAGTCTGAGAATCTGTGTCTATAACAGAATCCCAGGTGATGCTGTTGTCTGGGGATGACTGTTCAGAGTTTGGATCAACACATAGCATTGGAATTGCCTCTGTGTGTGACTTCTGGTTGTCCTCATGTTTTTTATCATCTTGGTGGGTGGGAGGGGTGAGCTTAACTACAGGGGCACAGGTAAGTCTTTTCTGTAGGACTTCTCTCTAAGTGCCAAAGCCGGCCTGGATACCTACTGGCTTCTCACCCACTGTATTGTGTATGGTGTCATAATCCTTAGCATGTGCTTGCTTTTATCTGCATTGAGTTCAGTGCTCACTGAGGAAGACAGCCGTGTCCTGAGCTCTAGTCTTTCACAGTGTCTGTCTTTTATTATCTGCTAAGTGATGTGAAAGTTCTCCTTTATTTGCTAACACTTTTGGGGATTTTTTTTATCTTTGTCATAAATCTAGTATTGGAGTATTTAGTATTGTGATCCTTTAAAAAAACAAGGTAACATTTTTAAATTGATTACATTCATGGCTGAGGTGAGCATGAAGGTCAGAGATATCCCATTCTTTGGTTGCCTGGAACCATTCCATATGGTTGTGATCATATTTTTCTGTGTTTCAAGATAGTAGAGAAATTTCCAGAAGTCTAGTGATTTTTTTTCTATAAAGTAAAATTAATGTCATCTTTTAAGTTTCTTATATGATGTTATGTGTTCTCTGGTGTAGGTTCAGTTAAAAATTTCAACTAGTGCGTGGTCCAATGGTTTTTCATTGGATACCGTGGGAAGTTATGGGTGTGTGAAGTGCCCTGCCACCAATATGGAATACCTGGTAAGAGCATCTGCCTTATTGCCTTTGGCTTCATTTACTTTTCCGAACTTCAGTAAACAAGCTGGCTCCTAACGTGTACAGAAATCTCAAATCAAATTATTCTGTCGAGCACTGTCTGCTGATTTGACTACTGTATCAGAGTAGAATTTCAGTTGGTCAAAATCTAATCAGGGAGTTGAATCCGTTGGAGTGGGCAACTTGGTTAATATTCAAGATATACTAAAATCTTCCTTCCAAATACCCTGCCAATTATTTCTTAAATCTTAAGTGTGACTCCTTTGAAAATTTGAGTAGTGTGGTGCCATATAACCAGTTTACAGCTGCTTCAGAATCCTAATTTTATTGGTAACAGACAAAGCAATAAAATTTGAGCCTACTAATTATAAAAAAATAACATTTGGATTATTATTAATAAGTTAAACAAAAACTAGACAGCAAGTCTGTCATTACCAGTTGTCTTTGAGTTAGTGACCTTTGTTCTGTCAGAGACGGTGGTAGAATAATGCAGCTTTTATTTGTTACTTTATTTAAGAATTCCTACTTTAGGTATTTTAAGGTTCATGTGTATATGAAGTATGTCTTCATTTTTGACACTGAATAAAGAGCATGAGAACAAGCTAACTTGTTTCCTCCCTCAGGTCGGGGTTAGCATCAAAATGAGCAGTTTCAACCTCTCACGAATAGTCACTCTGACTCCCTTCTGCACCATTGCAAACAAGTCCTCCTTAGAGCTGGAAGTTGGAGAGATTGCCTCTGATGGCTCCATACCGACCAACAAATGGCACTATGTCGCTTCTTCAGAGGTAAATTTCCCTAGAATATGACAGAGTCCTAAAATGTACAGGACATGGAAATGTGAATTGCATAGATACTTTATTACACCATCTCATACATATATGTGTTAAGTATGACAGCAGCTTTGGAAGATCTTTATCCTGTTTAAAAGTAGAAAATTATTGGTAATGTTTACTAGTAGCCATGACTAGATGGCTCGCAGTCATTCTCTAGTTTTTCCCATATAACTAAAGTTGAAATACATGCTATGGGAAGTGCACAGAACCAATGTGCTGTGTAAAAAGGCTTGTCTTCTTATCATTGGTGTGAGTTTGCCACAGTAGTATATTGATTCAGAAACAGAATTTACCAGGTATTTCATAATAGAGCCACATTCCGTGCTAGATTAAGAACTAAGATTCCTGCTTTATGGATAGAGACAGAAGCTTAAAGTGACAGCTGCCCCTGGATCTGTACTTGAAGTCTGCTCTGTGGTAACCTCTCCAATGCCTGCCTTTGGCTTTCTGGCTTGTGTAAAGAAGACAATTCTGTGAAAAATTCTTTGTGTGTTCATGAAGTGAATTTGGCAAGGCACAAAAGCAATTGCAATGATGAATATAGATTTTAAGGATTCAGGATATGGAGGCATTCTTAATCAATAAGCTCTTAAATTTCTTATCATGTAATTGGTACTACTATGTATAGGATAATAGAGTTTCATTCTGATGAATGCACTTTTGTTACATAGTTATTATATCAATAGTGTTTTGTTTGTTTTTAATAGGTTCTTGCTGTGTAACCCAGGCTGCCTTGAACTTGGGATCCTACCACTTCAGCTTTTGAGTGTACCACTACACCTTACTTGTCAATATTTTTACTATGAAGTGTAGAGGGCATTTAAAAAATTGTGATGATATTTTATCCAGATTTAGATTTGAAAACTGGGTTACCTGTGCTTAACAAGGCGGTATCTTGTGTCACAGCACAGTTTTAAAACTGGCATTATATTTGTGTTTTCAGTGCATTCCATTTTGGCCTGAAAATTTGTCTGGCAAACTTTGTGTGAGAGTAGTGGGCTATGAAAGGTCTTCCAAGCCATTCTTTTACAACCGACAAGACAATGGCACTTTACTGAGCTTAGAAGATTTGGTAAGTCTTCATATTGTAAAACACCGTGTCTTTGACTTTTAAAACTTGCTTGAACATATTTCTGTAAGCTGTGCTGTAGAGATCTGGTAATTATTTGTAGTCCTGCTGTGTGCATGTCTAATGCCAACTTATATTTGTAAAAAGCAAAACCAGTAAGAACTTCAAAAAGTAAGTAGTTTGTACAGCTGAATGAACTGTAATGGTTCCATGTGTAACTAAGATTCAGCCAGTACATTGAATGTGCTTTTCCCCCCTGAGACAGAATGGAGGTATCTTGGTGGATATAAACACTGCTGAACACTCAACTGTCATAACTTTCTCTGATTACCACGAGGGATCTGCACCTGCCCTGATAATGAACCACACACAGTGGGACGTCCTCACATATAAACAGAGGTATGAGAAAAGGGGGGGGGGGTTAGAAACTCTACTTTGCTGTCATTGGTCAGAAGTCCTTTCTGGGAAATATTGGAATTTCACATCCTGATGTTTTGATAAGGAATATGTTGTATGTATTCCTGATATGCTGGCAAGTCTTGACAAGGTATTCATTCACCAAAACATTTAAGTTTCTACAACAAAATTTACATGTACCTTTTGAACCTGGGACAAAGAGATGCTATGAATGGTCTCAGTCAGTTTAAATGGGTCTTTATGCCAAATGGCTTCACACCCATTTCAGAATGCTGACAAATGACCGTGAAGTTATTTATTAAACATTATCCCTGCCTTTGTAACATGGTAATGGTAAGTGCACCTCTTCCTGTAAATGCATCTCTAGTTTGAAGCAGGGTCAATAAAAGTTAAAGGAGATATGATACTGTATCTATACTATGGGTGATAGGAATCTTATTATTCTTGTCCTTCGTATGTTGTCATTTGGATGATGTCATTATTTAAGGGTGTGAAAAATAGTTTTAAACAAGCCCATGGCTTACTCAGGTCTGTAATTTTAGCTCTTCAGGAGATTAAGGCAAGAAGATTTCGAGTTAAGAGCCAGTGCAGGTGACTTGGTGAGATCCTGTCTGAAAATAATGCATGGCAAATAGGACCAGGAATATAGTTCAGTGATAGAGCACTTGCCTGACCAGTACAGCCATGAGCTTAATCATCAGTACCACACACACATACAGAGAGAGAGGGGGAGGAAGGAAGGAGGGGGGGAAGAGGGAGAGAGGGAGAGAGGGAAAGAGGGAGAGAGAGAAAGAGAGAGGAGACAGAGAAGAAAAAAGGAAGAGAGGGAGGAAGGAGAAAGGAGGTGTTGGGGAGAAGATTCTCAAGATTTTCAAATATGTAGCACATGTATATAAATGTGCATGCACGTAAAATTCACTGAAGATTTCTGTTTTACTTGTTCTTTAGTTTTTATTTTTTTATTTTATGTGTATGTGTGTTTTGTCTGCATTGATGTCTGCACTTTATGTGTGCAGTTCCTTTGGCTGCCACGAGAGGGCATCGATCCCCTAAGACGAGTTGCAGACAGTTGTAAGCTACCATGTGGGTGCTGGGCCCTTGTATTTATTTTTTCTTGATTCTCATGATGTGGACACAGGGAGAAACATTAATTAGGATAAGAACCTAATTGGTTTACTTTTTATCCCCTCTGAGATGTGTTTGCATTCTATAAACCAATACCTCTTCAACTTTAATGATCCACTTTGAAGTCTTTGGGGCTCTTGCTCAGAATCCTGTTGGGTTAGTGTTGATAAGGTTCAGGACTTCACAGCTGCTGGCCCTCAGACTACACTTCGAGTAGGAATGGACAGACTCTTGTTTCCTTTTCTTTCTGCGGTACGTATTATTGCTAAGCTTTTGTATTTGGTTAAAAACGTGAACCTTGGGAACTGAATGAAGTACACTGTTGACTGTTCACAGCCATTTCATAGAGCAACTTAGATAGGCCCGAGTATTTGCCTTCATGGATTCCTCTTGTGTGTTCCTTCCTGGCCCAAATTAGAAGATGTTGAAGCTGGAAGTGCTACTGCATTGCCATATTCTGTCTGCCCGGGCTTCAGGACTGTTAGTTGTACTTGTTTGGGGTTGAGTTGTATTTTATTAACTAAGCAAGTTCCTAAGACCTTTGTGATTCTCAAGGCCAACGTGTGCTAATCTTCCCTCGGTCAATCATTTCAGTGGGTCTCAGGAGGAATTCGTATTGCTGCCAAGAGAAACTCGACTGTTTGCCTGGGCAGATCCCACTGGCACCAGGAAACTCACATGGAGCTATGCGTCGAACACTGGGGAGCATGATCTCCTAAAGGTACCGTTTGATATGGAAGTGCAGTCTTCATGGGACAAAAGTGAATTGAAATGTTTCTAGAAAGTTAGTCTTGTGCTTTATATTGCAAATAATTGGTATTAGTTGTTTTTCTGATTGCTCTGATAAAGTACTGCCAAGTCATCTTTAATGAGGAAGAGGATTGTTTGGGCCTTTGTAGCTCAAGGGAACACAGTCCATCAGTCCTGCGAAGGTGAACTGCTGACCACACTACATTGGAAGTGAGGGAGCAGAGAGAGATGAATGCTGGCACTCGGCTTGTTTTCCCTTTGGAAGGGTGCCATCCCAAGATTTGTCTCCGAGGTGGTTCTAGACCCTGTCAAGTTGACAATCAGTATAAATAGTCACAGGCTCACTCCCGGTCAACTCGACACCCAACCAACTTTTATATACTAGTCTTCCATTCCTTGATCCCATCCTGCGACTATTTAAAAGTGTAAAATGCATGCAATCTACCTTCACAAGCCCCTCTGGTCTTTAACATCCTCAACACTGTTTAGAAGTATAAGTACTATCTCTTCTGAAACTCAGGCCATCTCGTAACTGTGACACCCCACCCCCTGCCCGACAATCATGAAGAAGTTACATATTTCCAACATACAATGGCGTATAGTACGTATTCCTAGTCTAAAGAGAGGGGATGGGGACAAAGCATGGAATGATCACACTCAAACAAGAGGGAACCCAGAAAGGAGCAGGTAAAATCCTGCATTTCTGTGTCCAGCATCTGGGGCTTGTGGAGGAATCGTCTGAGTTCCAGAGGGCTGTGCAGCCCTGCCCTGCCAGCTCTGCTGCCAACAACAGACATTGCCCCTCTCTCTGAAGCAGCTCCCCTCCATGCCTGGAAGTATTTCTCACAGATATCCCATGATTCTGGCATCTCAAACATCCTGGGATTTCCATTGCAACTTAGGGGTCACCCCCACAGCTTCTTACAATGACCTCTTAGGGGCCTCCTTTCAGAAGCTGCTCTCCAGTTTGGAGACAGTACTGGTGTGAGTAAAGGTCACTCAGTGCCCTGCTCAGTGCCCTGTCAGCACTAGCTAGAAACTCAAACCAAGGCACTACGCCGTCACTGGCAGGAAAATTGATGGATATATATATATATATATATATATATATATATATATATATATGCTCATATGGGTGTTGGCACATGTATGAGTGTGTGAGTTCATGTGCTTATGCATATAGAACCCCAAAATTGATTTCTGGGGTCTTCCTCAATCTTTTCCCACTTTGTCAAGACAGGGTCTCTCAATATGGCTAGTCTAAGTATCCAGTTTGCCCCAGAATCCTCTGCCTCTGCCTCCCAAGTGCTGGGATTATAGGTAAACATCCTCCCCACTTAGCTTTTACATGGGTTTTAGAGCTCGAAACTTTAGATCTTGCTTGCAGAGCTCTGCTTTATCCACTGAGCCATATCCCCAGACCTGGCAAGTGTTACTGTTATCTTTATGTAAATGCTGGCTTTATGTCAATTTGACCTGGATTTTCCCATCTTATAGTCATTCTTTTTAAGCATTTCTAATCATTCCCAGTTATTGTATTCAGTTTTAACTATGAAAATTCCATTCAGGTTTAACTAAAAGTCTTTCTTTCTCCAGGATGAGTGTGGACAGTTTCCATATGATGCAAACATCCAGATACACTGGGTGTCCTTCCTTGATGGGCGCCAGAGGGTTCTCCTTTTCACGGATGATGTTGCCTTGGTTTCCAAAGCTCTCCAGGCAGAAGAAATGGAACAGGCTGACCATGAAGTCTCCTTGTCTCTCCACAGCCTTGGGCTCTCTCTGGTTAACAATGAAAACAAGCAGGAAGTCTCATATGTTGGAATCACCAGGTATATACAAAGGGAGATAAGAAGCCAAGAATCTTTAAAAGGCCCAGAGTCCATAATGCCCAGTTAGTGAGAGTATAAAAGATCCTTGTTCTCATTATAACATATTTACTAAGTAACTCTTCCGACTGTCAGCTGAGAGGCCCAGAGACACATATACAGATGTGTCTTCACAGTACCCATGTCAGTTGACAGGGAAGAAAGCCATTCCTTCCTTCCTTCCTTCCTTCCTTCCTTCCTTCCTTCCTTCCTTCCTTCCTTCCTTTTCCCCCCTCCCTTCCCCCCTCCCTCCCTCCTTTCCCCTCCCTCCCTCCTCCCTCCTTTCCCTCCTCCCTCCCTCCCTCCCTCCCTCCTCCCTCCCTCCCTCTCCTCCCTCCCTCCCTCCTCCCTCCCTCCTTCCCTCCCTTCCTTTTTTCCTTCCTTCCTTTTTTCCTTCCTTCCTTTTTTCCTTCCTTCCTTCCTTCCTTCCTTCCTTCCTTCCTTCCTTCTTTTTTTGTTTAAAAAAATGAGTTACAAAGACATTGTGAAAAGCTGAAAATAGTACCTGCATCTTCAGTGGACATAGTTCATTTTGTGCAGTAGAGTTTGGGGAAACTAGCAAGCCTTGGAGAGACCACCAGAAGTGTTAGAAGAAAGGTCATAAGGTAATCAGTATAATATACTGTGATATGTATTTGAAAGGTCTGGGGTGTCGGGTTCAAGGACACTGAGATAGATTGCTGAGGATTACAAATTTACAGACAATAGCATGGTGAGGGCACAATTCTAGGAGAGTTCGGTCCCCAGCATCCAAGATAGTATTTTAGTGACTCTAGAGTGAAGTCTGGCCCATGTGGCATAGTCTGGGTCCCTTGTTACAGAGCTCTGAGAAAGGGGGGTAGGTTTTCCAACATGAGCAGCAGCTAAGTGCTTTGATGGCTCAGCAGCCAGCCTGGAGGGGGTGGGAAGGGAATGTGTGGGCACCAGTAACTACAGGTGGCCCTGTGAAATGTCTGAGCCTTGTAAGCTCGCTTTCCCAAGTGAGAAATCTAGCTGGAAGTTTGCTAGGGAGAGATTCACTGCACTTGGTAACGTGTCTGCCAGCATTTGAGAGGGGCATGCCAGGCTTACTGTGGCCTGAGAAGCATTCTGCTCTGGATTCTATCTTATGGTAGTTATTTAGAACTTTTGTCACCACTTATTTCCTCCGGTTCTGCTTCTTGTCTCCTCTAATAACACTGAGTTTGGGGAAGGACTTATTTGTAGGATAGTTTCCCCATAATGAAACAATTCGTTTAGATGCTTCTCATCCATGAGGATGTTTTCCCAGGTTTCTTGGTTTTATTAGGAAGAGCTGTTGGATTTATGTAACACATAGCTAACATTGTCAATGACTAGTATCAGTAAGCTGAGTAAATTAAAGTATTATAGATTCATATTTACTTTAAGAATATTCTTTAATATGCCTCAGAAAGGTACAAATTATAAGCCACATCTAACCCACTGCCTATTTATGTATAGCTTTTGATTTCAAACCAAAGTTTTTAATACTGGAAAGATGGGAAAGCCCTAAATAATACTTTATAAGAAGTGAAATTGTATGAATTCACAATGTGCAGCCCATGAGTAGCTTTTGGGGACACAGCCCTATTTATTGTCTTAGCTGTTTTCTCCCTGTTGTCCGGTGCGCTCATGTCACCGTGAACATTGTCTTACTCTGTTGCTTATTTATTTATTCTTACTGCTGGATACCCATCATATGGAAACGAGAAGAGTAGACTTTGAATGGTCCTCTGTAGGGCACAGCAGAGTGAGCATTATCTTTGACAAAGCATTATTTATTGTGTAATGCCATTAATGCTGTCCCAGAAGAAGATGGGATACATTGACACGTGTTTGCAGGTGAACAGTGACTGGAAAAGTTAGAAACGGTTGAGACAGAACATCTCACCACAGCACCGGTTTTCACCAAGACAAGCATGAATGAAGCCATAGCCAAAGTCAGTTTCTGGGGAACTCATTTGTCAGGTGACTACAAAGGGAAAGCCTTTTGTAGTTGGTCATGAGCTAGTTGAGTCCTTCTGATTGCAGTGACTGAAAAGATGTGTGCAGAGATGATAACTTACTTAAGGCCATTAGCATTTTGGCGAGGACAGTTGTATAAGGGGTTGAGGACATTCAGAACAAAATCAGTCAGCTACAAAAGGCCAGTAGTGCAGATGGCTCCCTGGCTTTGAGCAGTGAGCTGATGCTGTTTGCACTCAGTCACTGTCATTGCAGAGCCCAAAATGACTGTGCTGTCTTAACTTAAAAAGTCTCCAATCCCCATGTGTTTGGAGAGGGCATATTTTATCTAATAAGCCTTCAGTTGCAGAGATAATTTTTTCAGGCCTTAACATATATGTAAAGGAAATGTTTACATTTCAAAATCCACCTGTCCAATTGAGGAATTTCCTTGTAATCTGTCTTTGCAAGTGACTATCTGCAATGTCTTGATAGGCTAAAAGGCAAGTATCAGCACAAGAATTTTTTTAGAATTTTTATAAATCCCTGCCTGGTAATCAATAAAGAATAAAATAGTTACAGTGTTCTCATGGATTGATGGCAGTACTTGGAAGTAACTGTGGAATGGTTGGTAAGATGCATGCTATAAATCTGCATGAATGTGGGGGCTGGAGAGATGGACTAGAGGTTCTTGGAAAGAACCCAAAGTAGATTCCCAGCACCCTGTGGTGGGTGACTCACAAAACCCTCGAACTTCTGCTCTGAAGATCTGGTGCCCTCTTCTGGCCTCCATGGGCCCTGCACATGGGGGCATAAACTCCCACAGTCACATAAATAAACTATAAGTATCTTTAAAAATCTTCTTAAGCAGTTGATCACTTGTACTTGATTTGGATAATTAGGAACAACAATTATGTAAAATGTTGATATATCCACAAGAATATTTTATAGATTATTTTTTTCTAAAAATTGTGTATAGTTGTTTTTATATTTTAAATTTCCATCAGTTAAAAATTTTATGGAAGGTTTTTTTCTTCCCTTGACATTGTCAGCATACAATGTCTGTGGCCTTGTAAAAATAAACAGAAATAGTCAGTTGCTTGATTGATGCCACTACGTTGTCATGAAAGATATTTTCCCTTTGCCTTGCTCTTTGTGCATCTTTTTAGACAGGTGAAATTCACTGTTTTAAAAGAATCTCTTGTGTTTGAAATCATCTCTTGTATCAATGTAGCTTTCATAGGAAGTTGATAGCTAGATAAATTCAAGTGTTAGTAACAATCCCATGAGAATATACTCTTGCAATTTAATTGCGTATGTGAATTATTTTAGTTCAGGTGTTGTTTGGGAGATGAAGCCAAAACAGAAATGGAAGCCATTTAGTCAGAAGCAGATAATGTCACTGGAGCAGTCCTATCAGAAACATCTGACGTCACAAGACCGGGGCTGGATCAAACTGGATAGCAATTTTGAGGTATACCAAAGTGTTGTTTTATGGCTTTGTGGTTTGTGGTTCTACAGTTTTGTAGGTCATTTGTTCTAGGTAATGGTACCAGGAGTAAGTAAACTTTTAATGTACAGAAACTAACTTAAAAGTAAATAAACCTATATTTATTAGGAAGATTGTCAAATACTTAATCAAAACATAGTTATGAAACTATTTAACTCTGGCTTTCTTCTCCATATTTATCATGTGTTCTACTTGCTGATCATTTCCATGAAATTTGTTTTCAGTAAGATTATGGAGATATTATGATTGTGAATAGTTTGTCACATTTTGAGTAACACCTTCACTTTGATGAATACAGATTATGATATTACATATTACATTGATTAAAAAATGTACATAAACTTTGCTGTATTATTTCATTCAGTGTGAATGATTACTGGATGTGGGTAAGCACCCACAAGTGAATGTATGCTCTTCATGGGTCACATAGAGCCAAATCATGAAGTCCTCTTTGCTGCATGATGTTTCCAAGATTCCTTGCATTTCTAGACTGTTCTGCTGAAGGCCTGAGCTTCGGCTGTTCTTGTTTTTTTGCCATCTTAGGGTGAAGTCCCCAGTCATGCTTTACCTATACCCATCAGTGTTTGTAGGCTAGATGAAAATTTATATGCCATTATGTTATACGAAGACAAGCTCAGCTCCTTTCTTAAATCGTTTTGCCTAAGGATTGCCTGGAACTGGGATGCAGAGATAGCCCAGCACTTAAGATCTGGCTGCTCTTGCAGAGGGCTGAGGCTCAATTTCTATCATCCAGTGACAGCTGACAACCGCCATTAACTCCAGTTCCAGGGATCTGATGCCCTCTTCTGGCCTCCACAGGCACCTCATGCTTGTGGCACATATAACACATGCATGCAAAACACTCATATACATAACATAATAAACTAAACCTATAAAAAAAGAATTGCCTGGAATTTTCTATTACTATTGATTTTTTTCTATAAAGCATTTTAAGTCCGGTTTCTGTAAGTTAAGTGTTCAGAATTCCTAGTTTGCTAGGAAGTATTAAAAAGCAATGCTTCTACTGCAGAAACCATGGCTGCAGATGACCCGAAGAGCACTTCTAGTTGGGTGTGGTGGCTCATGTATGTAATGTCAGAACTTGGGAGGCTGAGGCAGGAGGATTTCTGTGAGTTTAAGGACAGCCTAAGCTATAAAGTGAGACCTGGCCTCAAAGGAAAATAACGGAAACAGAATAAAGCAAGCTACCTTGGTGAGACAGAGAGATATGCAGTGTAATGAGTGAACTGAAATGCTGCTAAGTAGCTGCTGGGTGACACCATCTCTTCACAAAAGTGCTTTTGTTTCTTACAGGTCAATTTTGACAAAGTTCCAATGGAAATGCGGCTTCCTATCCGGTGCCCTATTAAACGGGACTTCTTATCAGGGATTCAAGTTGAATTTAAGCAGTCTCCTCACCAGAGAAGCTTAAGGGCCCGGTTATACTGGCTCCAGGTAACATTGTCACTCTCAGCTAAATAGATCTCTGTGACCTCTTAGGCAAACATGGAAATGAGCCTTCATTTATTCTTAGAAAAGTGTGATTTTTATTAAATTATTATCTTCTGGGGTGCAGCTTGAGAAAGTAGGCATAACATTCATGAGACCCCCTAGGCCAGTCCTCAGAATAAAGTTGTAAAAGTAAATTGGCATTTTATTTGTTATTGTTATTTTATTATTATTATTATTATTATTATTATTATTATTATTATTATTATAGTGTGTGTGTGTGTGTGTGTGTGTGTGTGTGTGTGTGTGTGTGTGTGTGTTTTCCCCCTACTCTCATACAGCCTGTGGAGACTCTCAGTGAGACCATTGGCCTGCCAAGGGTGTTTTCTTACACTATTACGTTGTTCTTAAACATTCCTTTCAGTTTGTCATGAGAACTCCAATTTAATGGGCTTCCTCATGGCAAAGAGCGGGGCTTTACTGAGCTGTGTTTGGGGGTGATTTCTTTGCTAGTCCTCCCTTCTGCACCCTCCTTCTCCTCTTCTCCTCCACCCTCCCTTTAGTGTCCCTCCACCTCTACTAAGTTTTATTTAGGTTACTTTTTTCTCTTTCCACTTTCTTTAATTTTATATTCACTTCCTACTTACATTTTATTTGAGCACACAGAGTCAGAATCTCACATCCCAAAGTACAGACATCTGCCTTGATGTGTCAGTGTGCTGCACAAGGTCAGTGTAGTCCAAGAGGGTTTTCATTTACTCTTTTCAATGAAGGCATGGCCTTGCTGGGACACATATCGTAGGGGAGCTGCTAATGGTACCGCCTGTGCACACAGAGGCTTAACTACTTACTGTCTCTGAAGGTGAGTGTTTATGTCTGACTTACTCTAACCTGACCAAATGTTTTGTGCTTCCAGGTTGACAATCAGTTACCAGGCACCATGTTTCCAGTGGTATTTCATCCCGTGGCTCCTCCCAAATCCATTGCTTTAGATTCAGGTAAAAAAAAGCAGAGAGAGAACTAGCAACACACTTTCCATAGAAGCTTTAGAAGATACCAGATTGACTAGCGGAGAGGTTGACTTTGCTCCCTTATGTGTGTTTCTTTTAGAGCCCAAACCGTTCATCGATGTGAGTGTGATCACAAGGTTCAATGAGTACAGTCAAGTCTTACAGTTCAAGTGAGTAGAGCTCCACTGTTCCCATCTATGAGTTAAAACAAGGATCAATTTTGAAAATAGATTTTGTTGTCCTTTCATAGTTTGTTTGTTTGAGAGTGGCTTCTGTATGGAAATTCTTTTCCCAATGAATATATTGATTTAGTTTGGGGCTGGTGAGTGTTTTTAATACTTCAGCATATTTTAAAGTAGTCTGCACATATTTGAAAATTCAGAATTCCTTTAACTATTTCTAATTTGATCTGTGAGCTGTGTTCTTTAAAGCAGGCACCTTGAGCTTTAGGAATCAGTTGATCTATACTGTGTCTTCTCATTTATCATCTCTCCTGTGACATGATGAATGTGTGCATTTGGGACTTTTGGTAGTAAATGCTAACACAGCAGTATTACTTCAGTTGTGGCTTTCCCTACATAATAAGTCTCAGCCTAAGGAGACTTTGATTGTATTATTATAATATGAAGACACAAAGAAGTTATAACTTACTATAGTTTTGTGATTAAAAAAATCAGTTTTGACTATGTTTAGAATTTTTGTTTTTGACACAGGGTCTCACTATGTAGCACTGGCTGTCCTCAGACTCATAGTGTTCCATCTGCCCTTGCCTTCTGAGTTCTAGGCTCAAGCATGCGCACTACTACTCTTAGCTTAAAACATTATATATATTTTCCCACAGGTATTTTATGGTTCTCATCCAGGAAATGGCCTTAAAAGTTGATCAGGGGTTCCTTGGAGCTATTATTGCCCTATTTACCCCAACAACTGCCCCTGAAGCTGAAAGAAAACGGGTAACAATTTTTATTTCTTGAGCCAAACATAAAATAAAATAAAATAAATTAACTTAGCCACTGTTGAGCTAATTCTTAGAGTGAGAAAAAAATAACTATCTGAATTTTTTTTTCAGACAAAGTTAATCCAACAAGATATCGATGCTCTCAACACAGAGTTAATGGAGTCTTCAATGACTGACATGTCGATCCTAAGTTTCTTTGAACATTTTCATATATCTCCTGTTAAGGTTTGTTATTAGACTATGGGTGTGATTGCCTCAGAACTTGTGAAGAGTCTGTATACCGGTGTAGCTTCTTTGTTACATTAGGTATTTGATGGTGTTTCATTTGACTAATGGTGACAATTAAGACAGTCCTCTGTGACATATGTGCAGCCATAATTCCCACAAAGGTACCACTGGAGCGTGTTCTCTGGAGTTGAATTAATAGTCCCTGTACTCAGGGAAGAAGCTGACAGTGGCGTTTCTTAATTAAGCGTGGAGTGTTCACCAGTGTTTAATGTTTGGGCTGTGTTTTGTAGCAACTACCACTGTGTAAACAGAGCTATGATGGGCGCTGTTTTCTGGCATGTGAAAATGCTGAAGTAGATATTATGCTGTTGACATGGTGCTTTTGCTCTTTCCCAAGTGTGATTGTACCTAAGGGAGTGGAAAATTGAATACCTTTTACTTCCCTGACTGTACTATGAACCCATTCCCTTTCTCCCTTTTGTTGTTCTTTTCAGGGGAAGATGACTTCTTAGTAAATGCACAAATGCCATCAACTATTATGTGCTGAATTTGTGTAATGGTCCAGATTTACAATTAAGTCATGCTTTATAATATTGATGATCCTTTGCATTCTCAGGAACTGTCCACAGCACCATAGATTCAGTTATATTCATCAGTTTGTTCAGTTAATGGGATATATTAAACAGAGTTGGTACCCTAAACTGTTGTATGATACTAGGCATTTCCAGGGTTTTAAGTTTAAAAATCACTTTATACAATCACTTAGATTATATAGTTACTCAATAGATTGTATGTAGTTTCATTCAAATTAACAAGTGAAGATCAGTTATTATTGGGGTTAATGTTATTGTTAATTGTTGTCATAAATTATTTGCCTTAATTAGAAATAGATGCTTAGCCATTGTTTTGTCTGGTGGATTGTCTGTATGTCAGTTAGCAAGTTTTACTCTTAGGCAGTTATTCCATTTTGCAAAGGATTCTGGTCTTCTCCATCTGGATACAAAGGCATTTATTCACGTTAGGAATGAAACTTTAATCTTGGATCAGACTGATTTGTATTTTATGGAAAGACCAGCAGGAATCAAATGTACCTGCCCTGTGTCTGTTCTGTTGTGTGTGAATAGGATGGTAGGATACTTCTCCAGCACACCTTTGGTGGTGCCAGATCTAGTCCTGTGTCTACACAGCTTTGTTTGGGCTTTTCATGTATTGAATGCTATTTTTCTTTCAGTTGCATTTGAGTCTGTCTTTGGGTTCCGGAGGTGAGGAATCAGACAAAGAGAAACAGGAAATGATTGCAATTCATTCTGTGAACCTGCTGTTGAAAAGCATAGGTGCCACTCTGACTGACGTGGATGACCTCATATTCAAGTAAGAGCCTGTTAAAGCATGTGATGGGAACTATTCCTACCGGAGGTGCTTCAGGGTATTAGTTCTCTCCATTAGTGCAGTGTTAACTTAAGAATGAATGAGGCTTCCTGCTCTTCCCTTGAAGAGTGTGGTCTGTATCTAGTTACTCTCAGGGCTTTGGGACAAGTAGTATTTTTTGACTACTGGTGAATAGTTAATAAAAACTGAATTACTCTGAAGTTTATGTTGTAAGTTGGCTGTTTTAGTACCGAGTTCTATTTAGAAACATGCAGCAGGGGGTTAGATTCCCGTGTGACATGTAGCAGAGTAAAATGAAAACCCCTCATTGCACTCAGGAAGAGGCTGTGTGTACATGTCAGCGCCATCTGCACTCCATAGCTGTCTACTGACTGGAATAGTCCACGGTGATACTGGAGTAAGCAGTTACCTGAGAGAAAAAGCCCTTTTAGATTATTCACATCTCACATGTGTGCCAGGTTTCAGAGAAAATGAGAAAAATATGAAATTTAAACTGAAAGACTTGAAAAGTTAGGGGCAGGGGAGAAAGCTCTGCTGGTGAAGTGCTTGAGACCTGAGTTCAGTCCCCAGAGCCCACACCAAATCCAGATGTGGTGATGTGTGCCTGTAGTCCCAGTGTGTGTGGGAGGCAGGTGGGTCTCCAGGTCTCACTGTCCATCGAGTTGAGTCTACTTGGCCTTTTCCAGACCAGTGTGAGAGCCTGTCTCAAAAAAAAAAAAAATGGCAGCAACACTTTGGGATATTATACAAGGTTGACTTCTGGCTACATATGCTTGTCCACATACTTGCATGTGTATCCAAACTCACAGAAGCATCCCCCAAGCATTCATACACCCGTAAACACAGAAGTAAACAAAGTTGTTATCAAGTCTCTGAGTAGAGTTGTCCTTTTTTTGTTTGTTTTTGGCAGTGAGAAAATCCCAGTGGAAAACACAAGATAGGTTTGACTAGGTAAAAGTTAAATACTTGGACTGAAAATTTAACACAGTGGTAGATCTCGTGTGTCGGGGAGAGGAGTAAAGGGTGGACAAGATGAGGAGTTTAATCTCCACGGCTGAAAAGAAAACAACCACCCCAGACACTTTTCTCAAAACCAAGCTGTGGAGTAGGGTGGCGGACAAGACAGGACAATGTCTCTAGTCTCAGGGTTAAACACTGATAGTGAGAGTCAGGGACAGAGGGAAAATGGAAGTGTCAGGCAGATACGAGAGGTGACCACCAATAGTATCAGATATACATGCAAATGAAGTGAAGAGTTCAGAACATGAATGATTAACTAGAGAGGGCTGAATTTTCCAAATGGGTACTTTTAAAAGGCTAGTTTTATGAATGCAACCTTTAATATGTGTATACATACATACATATCATGGACACACACACACACACACACACACACACACACACACACACACACACACATATATATATGCATTCAGGGTTTTTGTTGTCAACCACTCAGTAATTTTTGGGAGTGTATATGGTGGGGACTTCAGTTATTAAGTGATCATGAATTGCAACCAAAGAGGTATTCCCACTGTGTACCTGTCAACACCCTTTATTATAACAACCTTGGTCATAGCTGAAAGCAGGGCTTGCTCTCTGTGACTCTGTCATGGAATGTTACAATATATTCAGATGTTTATGGGAATTTTGGAAAAATATATTTCAGAAATATAAATACATAATCCATAATGTTGAGTTTAAAAGTGACATCCAGAATGTTTTAAGTTTTATGGCTACATAGAAAGGAAAGAAAGAACCAAAAATGGGAAGCAATAAGAAAAAGCTTGAAAATTTACCATGTCATTTTATTTTCATTTTATGGTTGTGTGTGTCCACATACACGTGTGTGTGTGTGTGTGTGTGTGTGTGTGCGTGCGTGCGCACTTCCTACTGAGGATAGAACCAGGGTCTCACACTTGTCAGACAAACATTCTAACACTCTTCTACATCTCCAGCTCTATGGCTGACTTTTAAAAACTGTTTTCCTCTTTATTTATTTTAAAAATCTTCCATGAGAATTGCTGTTTTTGTAACAATTTTGTTACCATAATATTAAGATACCACCTACAAATTAAATGTTACTGGAATGATTTGATAATGGAATTTCCTTTTTACTCAGAGTATCATTGTAGGAGCCTTAACTCGTCCCCTTGTCTCCCTCAGACTGGCCTATTATGAAATTCGCTATCAGTTCTACAAGAGAGATCAGCTCATGTGGAGTGTTGTTAGACACTACAGTGAACAGGTAATTTCCTGCTACAGTAGCCTGTGAACATGCTTCATAATGTGGGTAGGTGAGATTGTAGTGTGTGTGGAAATATCTGTGATTGACTTCAGTCTTACTACTCTGTGGATTTCTTTTTCATTGTTGTCTGTTTGAGACATGTTTCATGCACTCTAGCTTGGCCTTAAACCTTTGTAGCTGAGGCTGTCTTTGAATTCCCAGTCTTCCCTTCTTAGTCACCCCAGACCTGGGTGTATAGGCATGTGCCATCATACTTAGCATTGCTTAGTGGTTTTCTTAAGTGTCTAATTTCAGTTATTTTTAAATGAATTCTACTCTAGATTAACTTTCTTTTATTTCATTATGCTAAATGAAGGCTCAAATATAATTTTATGCTGGTCTTACAATGAACTGATTTCTTTTATTGTAGCCTAGATGTTCATATCAGGAAGGGATAGAAGATATGTTACGATAAATCTTTCCGCCAAAAGCCGCTGAGCCCCACTGCCACGTGTGTGCTTTACGCCAGCCGCCCACCAGAGTTAGCGCCCAAATTAATACACAGAAATTTGTATTAGGTTCAAATACTGCTTGGCCAATGACTAGGATTTCTCATCTGTTAGCTTAGTCTTAATTATCATAAATCTAAATATTTTATAAGACTTATCTTATAGAGGATGCCTTTCGCTGGCACCCTCTCTTGCTGGTGGCTCACATCCCGCCGCTGGAGGATGTGAAGGGGAAAAAGGGACACTTCCTGGTTCTCCTTTCTTAAATATGAGTCTCCTTGCTATGTCACTTCCTGCCTGGAACACCACTTCTCTACTACATTTCCCAGAATCTTCTTTGACTCCTAGTCCTGTCTAACTTGCTGTCTCATTGGCCAAACAGTATTTTATTCAATAATCAATAAGATGAACATACACAGTACATTACCCATCAAAGATATTCTTAGTAATTCTAGCTTTTTTCCTTCAAACATTTCATACATGCATATAATGTTTTGATTAAATCCACTCCCCCATTTCCTTCCTTCTAATTCCTCACCCCCTTTCCCTCCCATGTGTGCTCTCCCTCCCTCCCTCCCTCCCTCCCTCCCTCCCTCTCTCTCTCTCTCTCTCTCTCTCTCTCTCTCCCTGCCCTCGAGTTCACTTAGTGATGCCTGAGTGCAGGGGTGTGGGACCATCTACTGGAGTGTGGGTAGTGTCTCAGTGGCCACATCTCTGATGAAAACTGACTCCCCCTGTAGCCATCAGTTGCCAAAGTTTCTCAGTGATGGATGGGACTTCATGGTTCCTTGCCCATCCCTGTTGGGTTTTGCCTGCCTTGATGTTGTACAGGTCTTGTGCAGGCAGCTAGTTTCTGTTTCTTTAGCCTGCCCTCCATTACACACTTTAATGTTTTCCTCCAGGGCCCCCTTCTCTTTTTAATGATACCTTTACCACTTCAGGAAATGTAAAATGCAGGCTAGGGGACTGCAAGAGGCCTTCTAAGCCAGCTTCTCCCTGTGTATCAGGTACTTTGTGAGTTGGATATGTAGGTGAGGCAGAGCAGCATTACAGGCCACTGTGGTACGGTTACCACATGGCACAGCAGGGGCTGCATTTGTCTTTCCATTCTCTGCTGGGAGATCACTCTTGTGATGCACGTGGACAATAGGTTTAAACAAGTATACATTTTCCTTATTTTGCCTTAATTACTAATGATTCCCTATATAACTTAATAATGATAAAATAATAGAGACAGCCAATGGACACTGAATTTTATATTCCTTTACTATGCATAATCTTCCATGAAAGGTCAGTATAATTTTCCATTTTGCAGCTGGGAAGGTCAAGACTAACAGACTAAGTAATTTGTCTGAGGTCACATGACTGCTAAATGGCCAATGTCTCAAACTTCTAGCAGTTTGATTTAAGGCACACAGGATGGGACACCAGGTTGTGGAGGTGCTGGTGATTATTAACCTGTCTTTTAACTGTCTTTTAACCCCATTTTTCCTGTCGGCCCCTCATCCTGTTGCTTCCTAATGTTTCTTCGGCATCTGGAAAGGATTTGGCTGACTGTCTTTTCTTCTTTAGTTCCTGAAGCAGATGTATGTGCTTGTACTGGGCTTAGATGTGCTTGGAAACCCATTTGGACTCATTAGGGGCCTGTCAGAAGGAGTCGAAGCACTATTCTACGAGCCTTTCCAGGTACTGGTTTTTTAGTTATGGACATATGTACAAAAACAGATGTCCTGCTTTCTAGTGACAACTGTTTTCATTTTAACTGTATAAGGCAATGAAATAATGTTCAAATAATTATAAAAAACAGTTTTTGGTTTTTGCTTAAAGTATTTTAGGTGACACTGAAAGATAGTCTTATATTCAGATACACATCTAATGTTTTTCTGGGCAATAAAGTGCACCTGAGGTTTTCGGTATTCAGTGTACGTGTCTGAGAGCTTGGTGGATTACAGACAGCTTCTGCTGCCATGGAAAGGACAGAGTGCAGTCTTAGGAACCAGCCGTCCACCTTGGAGCTCTCATCCCACATATCCACCTTTGTTTCAAGAGTCCAGAAGGCCAAAGTCATAAGGTTTTAGAAGAACCATGTGGAGAGAATAAGGGTGAGAAGAGAGCCAAACAGTGTGAACCCATTCTATAAGCACAGCTGGGTTTTGCACTCCAGTGGAAGTTTGTACTGGGAAGCCAACTTCCTGTTGTAGTCAGAGCTAGTGATTGCCACCTGTGCAATGTTCATCTTGCCGAGTCTACTGAGATCGACTGGGTTGAAACTATTTTGAATTATAGTCATTATAAATCTATCAGTATTTAAGACATAGTGTGAAAATGCTTTGATGTCAGTCCTTATGGATTTTTATACATTCTTTATCTTCCTGGGATCTCTGAAATTTGAGATTAAAAGTCTCACATTTATTGAAGTTTAATACTCAACTTTTGTTTATTTATTTATTTATTTATTTGATCAGGGTGCTGTTCAAGGCCCTGAAGAATTTGCTGAAGGATTAGTGATTGGGGTAAGAAGTCTCTTTGGACACACAGTAGGTATATATAACCTGAGTGTAAATGTGCATGTAATTATTATTACTCTAAAGTGCATTGTTATGGAAAGCAAGTGGTTATATGTAGTAAGAGAGAGTTCACCTTCCTATTAATTTCTCTTAAGGCACATTTCCTTTATTTCAACTGGGGTGTGACTTAACAGTGCCTCTTGGGCTCTCAGCGTTCATAGGTTGGGTGAATGTGCTTTAAAGATTGTGTAACTCTACTTGATAGCAAAATGTCCTAGTAGTTTTTGCCTTTGCATCTGAGAAGGAAGTGTAGGTACCTGTTTAAAGCAGGTTCATGCTACCCTTGGTCATGACTGACGTCTTGGTGCAATCTGTATGTAGGTGGTGCTGCAGGAGTTGTCTCTCGAATCACCGGTTCTGTTGGGAAAGGCCTGGCAGCAATTACAATGGACAAAGAGTATCAGCAGAAGAGAAGAGAGGAGATGGGCCGACAGCCTAAAGATTTTGGAGACAGTCTGGCCAGAGGAGGGAAGGGCTTACTGCGCGTGAGTCTCCTGCTGAGTCTTCAGGAGTCTATCTCAGATGCACTGAAGCTGTTAAACTAATGCCATCAGCTTTATGAATCTTTCTACTGTGAATTTCCTATGATTTAATATTTGTAAAATCAATGTGTGTGTTGTCCACTGCAGTAAGTCTTCAGATCTTAAAAAAACAAAAAACAAAAAAACAAAAACAAGAACAAAAACCAGAAAAAATGTAGTGTGCCTGTGGGGACCTCTAGTGGTTGGTTTATGGTTTAGCAGCTTCCATTTGTTGGAGACCTGATGATTGATTTCTCTTGCAGGGAGTTTTTGGCGGGGTGGCTGGAATAATCACAAAGCCCGTGGAAGGTAGGTAGAGAACATTGTTTTACTGTAGGGAGGTTAAGGTTGTGTGTGTGCCAGATAGTTGCTTTTTGGTGTTTGACTGAGAGGACTACCGACTAAATTTTGTATTATAGTTCTGATTGTTAATATATTGTCTTCAGGAAGCAGAGAGGGTAAGTGGTGGACTGACTCAGATTTTGGATAGTGTTCTCATGAAGGCCAGCAGAAAACTAGATTCTCTGAGGCCCTCAAGAGCAATTGATGTGGGGATAATATATATATATATATATATATATATATATATATATTAATTATTCATCCTGTGTTTAAAAACACGTGCTTCTCAGTGCATTCTCTATCAAAATCCCTCTCTTTTCAGAAATTGATTAGCTAAATAAAATTTAAATGTAGTTCAAAAGATCTAAAATAACTCAAATCTCCTTAAAAATTAAAAAAAGCAATGTTGGAGGATTCTCATGTTCCAGCAATGCCAAATGTCCCAGTTTTAAAACTTATTGCATTGTAAAGCTACCATAAACTTACATAGCATGATACTGGCATGAAGGCAGACATGGGTGTCAGTGAACTTTTGCAAGTGCTGTGGCTAGATCCCTGAGATGGGTGCTGAGATGAATCTAGCAATTGCTTCAGCAGATTACTGTTCTGCATGTGGAGAACAGTAATCCAGCCCTGATAGACATTGTCTGCAAAAGTAAACCCAGAATGGATGGAATGCCAGAGTGTGAGAGCAAAACTTAGAACTTAGAAGCAGACACAACAGCTAGTACTATGGCTTGGCAGAGCCCTTCACGACAGGATACCAAGACACAGGTCACAAAAGAAAAGGCAGATAAGTTGGACTCACAAAGATTTAAATTTTCATATGTTGAGGAATACCATGAGTTAATACAAAGGACAGCTTGCAAAATTAAACAAAAATGCCTTGAAAGAATATTATCATATTGTAAACTATATTTCATCAGAGATTTATATATTGACTCTAGAAAGAAGTTGTACAAGCTAACAATGAGAAGATAACCCAACTTAAACTGGGCAAAGGATCGGAATAGACTTTTCCTCAAGAAAGATATGCAAATGGCACATTTCATTAGTCATCAGGGAAGTGTGGATGTAAACAGGATCAAAACGAGATCCCATGTAGCATCTATTAGGATCCCCAAAGTCAAGTTAGAGTGTGGGGAAATGAGAGTCTTGATGGGCTGTGGTTAGGAGCACACAGTAGTGCAGCCACTTAGAGGAGAACATCCTAATGTCTGTCCATCCACAGTTAGACATCGAGGTACCACAAATAAGCAAGGTACCCTGATAAAATCTTACATGTGAATGTTCATAGCTGCATTATTCATTGTAGCAAAGACATAAAAAGACCATCTGTCACCAATGCATGAATAAATAAAATGTGGCATATCTGCTCAGTGGAATATTATTCAGCCATAAATAGAAACTGAGAAGTAATCGTGCCACAATGTAGATGAATTTAGAAAACATGATGCTAAGTAAAAATAGCCAAATCATGATAGACAGTACTGTGAATGCTGCTTGGATGCACTGTCCAGAAGAGCAACTCCATAGAAAGTATTTTGGATGATTGCCTAGGTCTGAAGGGGGAGCAGGGAGGAGGGGAGGTCAACTGAATAGATATGTTCAGATGAGGAGTTGGGGAAAGTGGAAAGTGTTGAACTGTAGGCACAGTGTCTTTTCTGAGATGACAAAGATTTTCTAAAATTGATTGTAGCAATGTTGTACAGTTCTTAATACACTGAAAGCATTTAATTTGTATAGTGGGACATTTTATAGTTTGTAAACAGAATTTTTAATAATTATGAGTTGTTTTTAATATACTGCTTGGATGTTCTAATGGTTGTGATAGAATGAGTGCTTTTTGGTGAGTCTCAGAACTCTCAGGCATGGCTGCTGACTGAGCTGGACCAGTGCCTCTCAAATATGTGTGGACCTCAGGGTCTTCTGGGGATTGCTGCTCACCCTTAGCTTAAGTGTCTGCTACAGCAGGTCTAGCTTTGGCCCAGGAATCTGTGCTTAGTATGCTTCGAGAACAACCGCGTTATCATGTTAAGGTGAATGTAACTTCCCCAGATACCCAAATTCATGTGACTTCTGATTTGGCTTGCGTTTTTGTTGAGTTCAAACTTGTTTACCTTAAAATATCATTGTGTATTTATTGTCTTTGGTTTCCTAAAGGTGCCAAGAAGGAGGGTGCTGCTGGTTTCTTTAAAGGAATTGGAAAAGGACTCGTGGGTGCAGTGGCTCGTCCAACTGGCGGGATCATAGATATGGCTAGCAGCACCTTCCAAGGCATTCAGAGGTAACAGTCTCTACACGGTGTGGAGGGGTTTGCTGTGTGTGCCTATCACTTCTGGTATATATGACTAGGCTGGGTATTTAGCCTGTTCTTAAGGCTCTTGAACCTAATTGGAAGCCACGGAGGCTTTATAAGGCAAAGTACCATGGAATGGAATACAGAAAGTAAGACCCATGGTGCGGTTGATTTTCATTTATTCAGTACTTTAAGTGTACTTCCTTATGCCAGGCACTGATGGCAAGGCTACAAAGTGTCCATGACCTTTCAGAACTTGGTGTTTTCTTTCTTTAAGAAAAGGCTGGATGCTTAAAGTCCATCAGGCATGGCTTTAATAATTTTTCTTCACTTTGGACAAGTTTTATAAATTACTAATAGTTTTTACTTATTTATTTGTGAGTTTGATCAACATAAATTTGTCTGATTTTTGAAAGATTCTCACTTACTTTCTGTTACCTTATCCAGGGTAGCAGAATCAACTGAGGAAGTGTCCAGCCTCCGTCCACCTCGCCTGATCCACGAAGATGGCATCATCCGTCCATATGACAGGCAAGAATCTGAAGGCTCCGACTTATTAGAGGTAAATTCTGTTCCCTGTGGTTGTGAACTAGAAAGACTGTAGGAGTGAGATTACCCAATCATGAATCTTTGAAGGAGTCTCTGTGGTTTGTAGAGTAGAATTTATTGTTCTGTATGATGGCCTGGCCTGGCATGGTAAGGGGAAGTAACTGGTAACTGTTTTCTGCACAGGATAGGGAAAAGGCATAAGGCTTTTTCTGTGCAGAAAAACGGTCTTGAAAGGAGCTGTCGGCTGTTTCCCTGTCTCTGTGGCAGCTCTTAGTTACTGTACTTAGTTTTGGCTTCTTGCTTTGTGGCTAATTGTTGAAATCCACTGCTTTTTTCACTCTCAGCCAGATGAACTCCTCTTCCTTCGAGAATCTAAATTTCTTCTGATAAACAGGACTGGAGGAGAGAAAAAGAAATTATATACTTATACATATTATAATCTTGTTAAACATTTAAAAATTAATGTATTTTGGCATTCTGTCTTGGTTATAGTTTAATTATACTTAAATAATATATACATACTTAAATTGCTAGTCTCCAATGACTGGCTTTCCCTCAACAGAAACTTATTTTTGTACTTCATGATAAAGATGAATAATTATTCCTAGTCTTTGGTTTTCGTTGTATGTGATTACATTTTATCTTTTTGCACGCTTCTAACTTTATTTTCTTTCTTTTTCTGCCTACACAGCAAGAACTGGGAACACAGGAGTAAATGTTTCCTGTACTGCCTGATTCCATCCTTAAAACTCAAATCAAACTACTGCTATTTAACTGTGTGTGAATCAGACTGAGGGTTGATTTTAATAAGATTTTCTTTATAACTCTTACTTCTATCTGAACTTTTTATAATAGTGATTCGGCCACACTTGAAAATCGTGGTTCCTTGTAAATCTACACACGCCTAGTGGGTGTAAAAGATTCCATGGTGTAGGAAGTAACTTTGCCAGTCTTGGGTTGGGGTCAAAGGCTGTTGAACCCAGAGCATATATTTTGCTACAATTTTGGAAACTTGCCATTTTGTATATTAGGTTATTCATATACGGATGAACTTGAGAAGGATGTTTCTGTGCTGTGAATGTCTCTATATTTGTGAATCTCGATGATAGAATTACCTAGAGTTCTGCTCTACATGCCACCCAAATTTACTCAAGTTATGGAACTATTAATAGTAATATTGTCAGTTTCTCTGAGCTTGTCCTTAGACCTGAGATGAGACCTGGTATAGGAATTTAGGAGAATGTTACTTCAGTATTTTTTTTTCTTTCTTTAACTCAATTATAGCTAAATAAATGAAGTAATTTTATGTGGTCTGTACCCTTAGCCTTTAGCAGAATGTTTTTGGAGAACTGAGCCTCATTGTTGGTTATGCGTACTTTGTAATTACTGATTTTAATTATTGTAAATAGAGTCAGTAGCAGAACATGTAATTAGGCAAATTACCTCTGTGGCAGTTGAATATATAGATATCTTTACTTTTTAAAAACAAACTCGTTAGAGGCTGTAGGGGAAGCTTGCTGTACAGACTGATGCCACACCTGCTGGCTAGGTAAGTAAGGTGAAAAGCAAAAGTGAAAGCGAAAGTGAAACCCAGCCACCTGAAACTGTCACTCACCCTGTCCACGCCCTTGCAGGTGTGGTTACGTACACCCCTAAGTGGGCAGCTTCCCCTACAAGAGGCCGAGAAGATGGCTCAGTTGGGAAAGTCTTTACAAACAAGCACAAAGTCCTGAGTTCAGACCTCCAGTACCCATTTAAAAGCCAGAGGTGGTGGTGGTGCATGTCTGTAACTCCCATTCAACAATAGGGATCAGGAAACAGACAGAACCTGGGACTCTCTTGCAGCCAGCTCACTTATTTTAGTGAGCACCAGATTTATTGTGAGACAGTGCTCACAAACAAAGCAAAACAAAAGATAGAGAGTAATGGAGGAAGATACCTGATAGTGACCTGAGGCCTCCATGTATACATGTGTGCATACCTTCACGTACACATGCACAAACATACACGTGCATATGCCATTGACTCTTCATAAATTTAATCCCCAGAGATTACTATTGATGTGAAAAAATTATCATAAATTACCATTTAAACTCCCAGTTAATTCTCAAAGTAAGTTATGATTTAACTTCGTTTAAAAATAAATAATGGAAGTGTTTAATTTCATGATCTAAGTGTTTTACCTAACAACTACAACTGAAGCCAGAATATAAACCCCATCCTTAATATATGTTTGAAGATAACGAAACTGTTACAATGCAAGCATTCAGTTGGAATCTTTTTTTTTTTTTTTTTTTTTTTTTTTTTTTTTTTTTAAGGCAGGGTTTCACTGTGTGATCCTGGCGGGCCTGAAACTCTATATAGACCAGGTTGGCCTTGAACTCACAGAGATCCTTCTGTGCCTCCCAAGTGCTAGAATTAAAGACATGCATTATATGTTTTTAAACATGTAGTTATAAAAGCCAATTATTTGAGTGCTTTACATTAAAAAATGCTTTTTCAAGAGAAAATAATTGATTCCCAACAACCAGACAGTGCTAGATGGACAAAAGAAATGACTTATATCATTGGGCAGGGGTATAGCTCAGGTAAAATAAGCATGCACAAAGCCTGGGTTTGAACCCTGGCACCACCATGTTCCCCTCAAAACAAGCCTTCTGTGCTTATGGGACCAAGTATAGAAAGACATGCAAATATTAACAATAGCTGGAAGCAAGAAAGGAAGGAAGGAAGGAAGGAAGGAAGGAAGGAAGGAAGGAAGGAAGGAAGGAAGGAAGGAAGAAAAAAATCTTCTTGTGCATGGACAGTAGGGAATGGGCACAATGTCCACATGTGTGCAGCTGAGAATTAAGCACAATCTGCCACTTCAAATGCTGTAGGTTCTTGTGTGAGAGCCACAACTTTCAGTTTTCCTGACTGTATTTCATTTTTGTCCAGACTTTTGTGACCCTTTGAAACCTGAGGTCATTATTATTATTATTATTATAGTTCTTCAGTGATTCCTGTGAATTCCTCTTTAGTGATTTGGTGTTTCTCTTTATATAACTGTATATTACTAAGCACAAAAAGTTATTTTAGCTAAGCATATAGTCATATAACTTTAGTTTTAATTACAATATCAGGCAACCCTTTAAACCTTAATATATTGTGATAATTATTGGAAGAAACAGAAAGTAAGTTGCTGTAGGGTTTGATAGTATGTTCATGGGTAACTGAGAACTTTAGCCCATTGCATCTCTTGCTCACCCATCTTGCTGTGATCAGAGAGTTGGGTAAGAAGTACTTACTGGTTATTTAGACTCTGCTGGACTAATTCCATAAGGGATTAAGTGTAACAATGTGTAAATATCATGGAGTCAAGAGTATTAGATTATATCCTCCTAGATCTTACTGTAATATTAGTTTATTCTAAATAATTTATTTGGGGAATCTTTGTTTGGGGCTTCCCCATTTACCTTTTTTTCTTTTACCTCTCAAGCATTCCTCTGTGTTCTCTATGACTTGACTGTGAAAAGCCTTCCTCACATGCCATGTGTTTGTAGCATATTCCACTCCAGTACTCCCTTAGGATAATGCTGCTTATACTGTACATGTATGTGTATGTATGTATATAGACAGACAGGCTTTATTTATTATTTACTTTGCTTATGACTTATGGTCATACAAGATTTAAAGCGGTGTTCCTTGTTTTTTCTATCTGTGTGTTTTTCCATGTATGGAAATGTTTCATTAACATTTTACTCCTTGCCTGTCCACCTACTGAGATAACCTTACATTGTACATCTGACTGTTCTCAGTCCCTGACTGTGGTTCCTGTACTGTACTTGGCATTGTTAACTCTGTGATAAATACTGCTGTGCATTTGCATTTTGCCATTTCATGCCCTGTGCTGTTTCCTTAGAATTAATTTGAAAGGGATGAGAGGGAATGGGCAAAGGAACCATTTTTTAGCAGTCTTACTAAATTCCTCATGCTGAGTTTGGAAGAGAGAGTACCACTTTGGCCAGTCTGGTCTCTTGCTGCCCTCAGTGGCTGGGGAATCTTACTCTGGCTTTCAGAGTCTAGTGGGTCGTTCATAGAACTGAAAAGGTAGTTTTCAGTGTATCCTGTTAATAGATTTCCCACTAGGGCTCTTGGTGGTTGATGAACAGCTTGATAAACAATGGACATAGCAGAAAGAATCAGTTGTCTGTTACCCCTCCAGCATCTCTGGCTTACACCTAATTCTGAGCTCCAGCTAAAGGCACTTTATTATTAAAGTGTGCTATTCCATTCTCCCATTGTCTCTGAAGAAACTGAGGTATTGATGGCAAAATATTGGAGCTAATTCATATGGGCAACTGGGAATCAAGTGCCCATCTTAGAGGAGATACATTCTGAAGATGCCACCTCAGCTCTGTAGGGATTCTCTTCCTCATTGCTGGCTTTTGTAATCATTGTTCATGGCTTTTTGCAATTGTCAAGGAATGCCTAGGGGCCAACATACTTAAAAAATGTGGGTTCCATCGCCAGCACCACAAATGAGAAATGAACTTGAGCACTGAAATCACAACACTGAGCATGCTTTCTCTGCTGTGTGTATGTTGACTTTGTGGTCCTAGTGCTATTGGTAGTATGCTCTCAGTCATGCACTCTAACAGTCTCATTCATCCAGTGTGTCTGTCTCTGTATTGTATGCCCTTGTATTATTTGATCTTTAATCATTCATCATAGGTGATGTCAATAATATTATTTCACTAGTATTTGTTATAAAAACTATTTGTTATTTTTAATGTGTATTGACTAATTTAAGTCAATAGTTTTAAGATACTTGAAAAAGAAAATAAATATTTTATTGGCTATAATTTATACTTGGGTTATTTTGTGCATTAGAAATAAACCGTGCAAATTATTTTAAAATGCTGTTTCAAAGTGTTTTGAAATTCTTTGTTTCCATAATTGTCTATTTTAGTCAGAAATATAATTTCATACAAAAACATTCCTTTTCAACTTGTGCTTAATCTACACAACCAAACATGAGCAAAACAGCAAACACCTTGGAGGTTACTATTATATAGTATATAACCCTGTCCAAGGAAGTGGTTGGGTCTTAGCATTTGAAAAATTATTATTTTTTAGGTGTATATGTCTGTGTGCCTGAGTATATGTATGTGCACTGTGTGTGTGTTTAAGCCTTTGGAGGTCAGAAGAGGGCATAGGAACCCTTGGAACTGTAGTGTGGGTGTCAGGCATGGTCCTCTGAAAGAACAGTACGTGCTCTTATCCACTGAACTAGCTCTCCAGCCCCTGGGCCTTAGCTTTAAGAAGGGTCACAAACTTCTCTCAAAGGAATTGAGAAAAGAAAAATGTGAGCCATTCTCTGAAAAGAATTTCAAAACCATGATTTCTAAATTTTGTGTTCTTTGGTGCGTAGTTATTAGACCCACCCCAAGCCCTTACCAGGGAGGGACCCTTTAAGGACTGCTGAGACATTGATGTAGCAGTTTTATATTTGCTACATGTTCACATATTCTTAATTAGGATGTGTGATTGCTTCTGGTTGATAGTTTCAAATCTCTTAAGTTACTAAGAACAAGATGTTTTTCCTCAGACACTCATCTGGTAAGCATTCAGTACATTTCTCTTTAAAGCAATAGTGAAAAGTAATGGATATTGTAAATAAGTTGTTTTCTTGCTTCAGATGCCAATATATAGTATTCTAGTTTTGTTTCTACTAAACCTTTTCCTAACATTGATTATCATAGACTATTATACAGATACTATTTAAATATATGTAGTTCCCAAGTTGTAACTCTTGTTTCTTTTTCAGAACCATATCAAGAAGCTGGAAGGTGAGACCTACCAGTTCCACTGTCCCGTTCCTGGGAATAAGAAGGCAGTCTTTATGATTACAAACAGGTATTGACATCCAGATGCAACCTAGCTGTGTTCATGGGAGAACTTTCAAAGGTACAGTGACAGAGGAGTTGGAAAATTATACTTCACAGGCAAGGCGATCATTTTCATATAATCACAGAAACACAGCTCTAGATAGTTCCCTGAGAGCATGTGTTCTGAGCCCCTCATTTTGCAGATGTGAAAGCTAGGCCCAGCTTGGCTTGGGGCTTATCCAGATGTGGCAGCTGCTGATGACACAGTGAGCATATCCTTCAACCTGCAGTGGTGATGTCATCATAAGGAGTCACATTTCACATTGAAGAGGGTGATGTCACTTTCCCTTGTGAAGTTTTATTTGGGGCATTAGCAAATCCCTTTTAAGGATGGTATTGTTCCTATATGCCCATTCAAGTTCCTTCTGAGTATTTTGGTAAACACTTTTTCCAGAGAAAAGGGCTTTGTGCTAAAATACCAAACTTAATATCCCAGGATTTACTCTAGAAATCAACTTATCTCCAGATAACTACTGTAGATTAATAATTTTCCAAGTGCTATAATTTGTAGGATTAAAGCAGAGTTACACTCTGCCCTAGTTTCTTCCCTCTCCCTTTTCTTTACCCTCCCTCCTGCCCCCCTAATGTATCCATTCCATCTATCTGAGTTTTGGAAATCAAACCCAGGGTGTAATGATTGCTAAGTTAGTGTTCTGGCACGGAGCTGCAACCCAGCTCCTCACTGTTGTACCTGAATATACCTAGATGAAAAGAAAAGTAAGAGAAAGTGAACAACGGAACCCAAACTTTGAAACATGTCTTTCTGAAGAGGTTAACCAATTGGTCATATAAGGAAGGCTTGTTCAATCATTGTATTGGTCCATTAGTTGAGGTATGAACATGGGGACTGTAGAGATGGTGGTTGCTGCTCTTGTAGAGCTCATGTTCAGTTCGGAGCATCCATATTGGGCCAATGCCTCTAACCTCCATAGGCAACTGCACTTAAGTGTACATACCCACAGATACACACACACTTGAGAATTAAAATAGACCTTTAGAAAGTTCTGGTGTGGAGGTCTTGGAGACTCCCATGCCAAGGTGGGTTATGCAGGAAATGACAAGATTTGAACAGTGATACTTGGAGCAGGAGAGAGATTGGAGGTTTTAGGTATGGAAGAATACACTCATTGGGCTTTGCAATAACTGCCTGCCTTAATTTTCTACTCCAGACCCTGAGCCCCCACTCTCTTGCTTATCTCTAGAAGTAATGTCTAAAGCAAAGAGCCTTCATATCATATCCAATTACCCATAAATTAAAATAGTAACTTAAAGATATCAGTGAATAAATATCATTCTAGAACTAGACCTTAAGGTGATTTTCTCACCAAGGTATGCGTTTGGTATTCTGGCTGCAGACCTCCACACTCCTCAATTAGCCTTTCCTTCTGCTGGAGTTGATGGTGCAGGCCTGGTATCCCTGCTGCCTGGGAGATAGAGTCAAGAGGATGGCAAGGTTAAGGCCTGATTAGGGTATTGAGTTCAGGGCCAGGCTGGGCAACATTGTGAGACCCTGTCTCAAAATAAAGAGTAGCAAGGAGTGTGGGGGCATAGCTGAGTGAAAGAGGGCTTGCCTAGCATGAGTTCAATCCTCAGCACTCCACACTCAATCCCTTCTTTATATACTTAATCTGTCAGTGTGTCTGTATTGTCTGAACACTCACTGTCTCTCTAAGAACTCCTTTTCAGTGATCGAGTGGAATTCCTCCCATGCTGCCATTGCAGCCAGCCCCTCTCCAGTGCAGTCTGTCCCTCTCCAGTGCAGCCTGCCCCTTTCCAGTGCAGCCTTCCCCTCTCCAGTGCAGCCTGCCCCTTTCCAGTGCAGCCTTCCCTTCTCCAGTGCAGCCTTCCCTTCTCCAGTGTAGCCTGCCCATCTCCAGTGCAGCCTGCCTCTTTCCAGTGCAGCCTTCCCTTCTCCAGTGCAGCCTGCCCCTCTCCAGTGCAGCCTGCCCCTCTCCAGTGCAGCCTGCCCCTCTCCAGTGCAGCCTGCCCCTCTCCAGTGCAGCCTTCCCTTCTCCAGTGCAGCCTTCCCTTCTCCAGTGTAGCCTGCCCATCTCCAGTGCAGCCTGCCTCTTTCCAGTGCAGCCTGCCCTTCTCCAGTGTAGCCTGCTCATCTCCAGTGCAGCCTGCCCCTCTCCAGTGCAGCCTGCCCATCTCCAGTGCAGCCTGCCCCCTCCAGTGCAGCCTGCCCTTTCCAGTGCAGCCTGCCCTTTCCAGTGCAGCCTGCCCCCTCTCCAGTGCAGCCTGCCCCTTTCCAGTGCAGCCTTCCCCTCTCCAGTGCAGCCTTCCCTTCTCCAGTGCAGCCTGCCCCATCTCCAGTGCACTGAATCTATGTGGCATTGTCTCCTGTACTTGTTTTCCTTTCTAGACAATGGGTGCCTCACAAGCAGAATTCTCACCTTTACTTTTTTTCTCTGGGGTGTTTCCCTAGATGTTATTTGAATTTACAAATCAACATTTCTAGTTTTACTGTCTTTAATGGAGACTTAAAATCAAGTACAGTTATATCAGTAATTAATCTGACTCACTGACTGAGAAATCAGTGTGGGTGTCCTTTAAGGACTGTTTTTTTTTTTTTTAATTACTATCGAGTAAAATGAAACATTGCTCCTGTGATATACATTAGTGTTAAAATGTTCTAGTCTGGTATTTATTAGTAGGTCCGAAGTGAGTCTTTGCTGACATTTGGGCTTGTGACATTTCCTGCACGGTTTGTCTTGGCTGGAAGGTGTAAGTGACTGACAGGAAAGAACAATTAGGAATAATATTCCAAGTAAATCATCTTCAGGGGCGTCTGCTTTATTGCCTCACAGATGAGGGTGCATCCTATGCCTCTTGGGTTTCAAATGTGATTCCCTGCTCAGTTGTTTTGCTGTTCAAAACAAAAAAACGCTACTGAATTCTCCAAGATTGACAGAAGGGGAGGTTTTAAAGTCCATCTTGTTAGGTAGAGAATTATTGCATTTATTTGACATTTACATAGACTTTTTAAAAATGAAAAACCCACTTTTCTGTGAGCAAATTTTTTATTTTTTAAAATGTTTTTTTTATTCTTAAGAATTTCATGCATATATACAATGAAATATGACCTTATCTGTCCTCCATTTCTCCCTTCCAATTGCCCTTGTATCCTCTCCCAGCATACTCTGTTCTCAACTTCTTGTCCTCCACCCTCCTTTTTTTCTTCTTTAATGACTCACTAAGTCTAACTTTTGCTGCTGGTATGTACATGAGTATGGGCTATCCACCTGAGCATACGAAACCTACCAGCAGCCATACTTTAAGAAGAATGATTCTCCCTCCCCAAGGACTACCCACTGCCAGGAGCTCCTCAGTAATGGGACCTGGAGTGCATCTCCCATCTGTGCTGGGATTTGGGCTGGCTTGAACTTGTGCACATCTTGTAATAGACCACAGTGGCTTTGAGTTCCTGGGTGTAGTAGCCATGAGAAGCCCATAAAGACAGCACTTCACAGCATCCTCCCATCCTCCAGCTCCTGCATTCTTTCTGCCTGCTCTTCCTCAAGTCCCAGGGCAAGGAAGTTGCTAAGGGTTTTCCTTCCCACTTCAGGCTGACCACTAGCATTCTTATGTGGTCAGTTTTGTTGTTTACTAAACACACGCAGAATAAAGGATGGAGCTGATACGTGGTTGTATTTGTTTTCTTTTCCCAAATAGGCGAGTGCTTTTTGTAAAGGAAGTTGAGATCCTAGGCCATATGTCTGTGGACTGGCAGTGTCTGTTTGAAGATTTTGTGTGTCCTCCTGAAGTCAGTGAAAATCTGCTGAAGATTTCAGTTAAGGTAAGAAAGTATGAATCAGACCTTCAGAGTCAGGGTCTCAGGCAGTGCTTTCTCGCTGCCTCCTCATAGTTACAGAGGCAGACTGTCTGGAGGAGCAATGCCATCACTGTCTGTGTCAGGGCATGCTAAGCTGTAAATGAACCTAACTATATTTGTGTAACTGTATATTCTGACACAGTGAAATATCAATTTATCTGCCAGAACTAGGGTGTTGGCAAGTACTTCTGCCTTTTGGCAAAATTAAGCATTAGTGTAAGGTGATATCTTGCTTGTACAAACAAAGCTAATGGAGCTTGCCTTTAGCTAACCATAGAGGTCTGGAGGTCTGTACAGACAGATAGGAAGTGAGGTAGCTAGGTAGGAGCAGGATATAAGCAGGGAGAAATAGGAAATCCCTCTCTTGTCTGCTGAGATGCTAAGGAGGAACATGTGCCTTGGCTTATGTTAGAGGGAACTCTATTTCCAACTCTGGCTTTTTATTATTTAGACCAATTAAGAACCCCATTTATGGAGCTGGAGAGTTGGCTCAGTGGTTGGGAGCACAGGCAGCTCTTCCAGAGGACCGGGGTTCAATTCCCAGCATCCACATAGCACCTCACAACTGTCTGGAACTCCAGTTCCAAGGGATCTGACACCTTTATACCAATGCACATAAAATAAAGTTAAATAAGTTTATAAAACAAAAAAGAACTCCATTTATATTTGTGAACAGGAATTTTTCTTTCCTTATATGTATGTATATCCATTTTTCTAGAATCTTAGACACTTCTAGAAATACTCTTTTTGCTAAGCTTTTGGGAGGCTAAGTGTTTCAGTGAAAATAAATATTAGGTCTAAGGCCCATGGGATGCTCAACAGGTTGAAACAATTGCTGTGCAAGCTTGGTGGCCTGAGTTTGATCCCAGGACTCTGGAGAGAAATGACCCTGCAGAGTAGTTTTGATCTCTGCACTCATACTGTGGTATGCACAACTACCTGACACACATCAAACACACACAAACAATTAAAAATAGATTAGGTCTAAATAGCTCTGTTTATAATTATAATTTGTTGCATATAGAATATGGAATGACTTACGTGTTGTGTGTCCTGTGTCTTGGCTCCCATCCTTTTCTAAAGATGAACTTTCCTTTACACAGTAAAGTGTTAGCAGAAATGATACTTCATCTTTGGGCCCTGGGCTTACCCACTGTGGACACACACACACACACACACACACACACACATTCTATTCTTGATGTATTTTCATCTCTCTTAAGAAAATGTACCCAATTGGCATTCTAAATATGGTAACTTTTATAGTACCTTTGTTTTGCCTAAATAACAATGATATTATTCCCTTCACCGAAAATCTCCAAACAATGTTAGTAGATTTTTAAATAGGTTTGGAGCAAACATCTTTTACTTCTCTCATTGTAGACGTTTGCAAACAAAAGACTACTGAGTCAGCCTGCCCATTTGTGTTCTGGAGCAGAGCCTTACATGGTACAGAGTGCCCTGATAGGAAACATAGTTTTGGAGCTGGGGAATACTGTCCCATGCATATTTTATAGTTCCCTGGTTACTAGCCATCTCTCAGTTACTTTTCCATTGCTGTGATAAAACACCATGAGAAGGCAACTTTTAAAAGAAACAGTGTAGTTTGGGACTTAAGGCTTCAAAGGGCGAGAGTTCATGATTCTGGAGCAAAGGCATGGTGGCAGGAATGGCTGAGAGCTTACATCGTGAAAGCTTATGGGAGCCATTTGCCTTCATATCAGTGGTGAGAATTGACTCCGTGTATTTTACGTTGTATATGAATTTCATCTATCAGCAGAGGAAATGAAGGGGACTTTTGGTCTGCCACTGGTCTGTCAGCTCTCATGCATTGTCACACCGTGATCCTGTGTGCTACTTATTGTTGCCTGCAGACACCCTTACTTCACACAGATAGGTCTATAAATTCTGACTCCAGTGTGCAGTCACTCTGCTTTGTGGCAAGGTGATTTATTTCATGTAGTTCTTGATTGCATGCATCCCATAGTGTAGTGCTTATAAAGTAAGTTGACATTTAAGCAGCCAATTTAAGAATATGCTATTTTTTTTCTTCTAGAGAATAATTTCTTTTCTGTTATTGTTTTTTAAACCAGGAACAGGGTCTCTTCCATAAAAAAGACAGTGCCAATCTAGGCTGTCTTCGGAAAATTTATCTGAAGGATTCCATCACCGCAAAGGTAAACTGTTCATTTTTAACAACCCCCTCGAGGTTTTTAACTGGAAGACCTTTACAAGCCTGTCATAGCTGGTAGCCATTATTTCTCACACATTCTCTACGACTGGTAACTTTGCACTGATGCTCCTGGGAATGACAGACTATGTACTCACCAAAGTGGAAGGGTTGTGGTTCCCATTGTGTGGGTAGGTGGAAGCCTGGAAGAGTCATTGTTCACATTGCATCTGAGTGTGGTAGCCTGGTCCCCTGTGTGGAGACTCTGGTGTCCCTGTCTTCCCCTGTCCCTGGGTGAGTCAGAGGTTATCTTAGTAGCTCATATTCCCACTTTGCCTTCCAGAGAGCATTTGATGCCATTGAGAGTGCACAGTCATCAAGGTACCAGCAGAAGCTGATGAAGCAGCCTTCACTCAGGCTCCACAGGCCCCAAGTTCCATCTTGACCACAGATTTTACAAGGCTTCTGAGAGGGAAACTGTCACTTCAAAAATCCTTCGAAAAAGAAAATTTCCAGCAATTCCTTGTGTTGTTTTTCACTGTGTTTTCCTTTTGGACTCTTAGTTTTGAGTCTGGGTTTTGCAACTCTGCATACATTAGGACTCTGCTGCTGCAGCATGTAGGTCAGACCTCAAAGAAATACCACTTCAGACTCAGAGGGAAATGTTCATTAATATTAAAATTGAGAAACAAAGGGTGGTGGGTTTATTTTTAATTAGTCTTCACTGAAGAAAGGAGATTTCAAAATGAGTAGTGTTCTTTCAAAGGTTTTATCCAGACAAATAGTGGACCCTCTGACATTTGTTTAAAGGTAATTTGTGCAATAATTGACCTGAGAGAACACTTTTGGTAAACCAGGTAATTGACCGAAGAAATGCCACCAAAGGGAACGATGGCATGTTTTCTATTTTCTTTTCGTGAAAACGTTATTTTTCTCCTAATAGGATGAGTTTTACATGGGTGCTTTTTCCCTCCTTTCCTTCTACTCACAGAATATGGGCAATCTGGAAGCTATGAGCAATCTGGAAGCTTCAGGCAGCCATGCTGCATTGTCTGCAGTGAGGCCATCACTGTGCATATCAGAGTGGGTGCTCTTTTGGGGTGTGCTCACTGGCACAATTCCATTTCTCTGGGAAATGAAAACAATGCACTATAAGCTTCCCAGCATTCAGAAACATGTAAAACACAGTATTTTTTTATATTTCCAAAAATTTATTTTAGAATTTAAAAGACTGCTAAGGGCGCCATAAGTTAACATATAATTCTAATGCATACCTGTAAATGTCCTTTGAATATTTGCTAGGAAGAGTGTAAAGTCTCTACTTGCTTTATTATGTAAGTTTTTATAAAGGTCTATATAGAGTTGGAAAATGGGTGTCCCTGTGTGTCAGTCAGCACAAGCTTCTGTCCTTCCTCACCTCTAATTGTGGTTAGATACAGGCTGCCTGTTGACTCCGAGGGACTTATTGTCCTTGGATGACCCTTAAGCTTTGTTCAGGGTGTTGAGCATTGCAGTCAGTTGCAGCACCTAGTCAGTGTTGAGATGAAGGTGTGAATGCTCTGGGTTTGCTCTACCTTTGTTGATGTGTGCTCCTCCCCTCACTATCATAGGTCATGCTATTAAAATGGCATGGGAAGGCTCTTAATTCCCCACTGCTGCTTCCTGTTTCTCTAAGGAGAGAGTGCAGAAATCAATGTCTGATTTTTGGTAGTTGTTGGATTTTCAGTTCAATTTCTCACCCCCATCCATGTTCCTTTCTTTCTTTTGATAGGGTCTCACCATGTAGACCAGGCTGACATTTATTTTAAGTCACTGAGATCTGCCCACCTCTGCCTAACAAGTGCTGGGATTAAAGGCATATGTCACTGTGCCTGCCTTAATACCTTTATTCCTATTAAGAAAATCATCACATATAAAACTGTTAGCTTTAAACCTAATTGAACTTTCTAGAACTAGAGGGTGGTGATAAGCCTTCTAGCAGGTACAATAGCATCCTGTATCTTTAAAATGGACTTAATCAGGAATTTAAACTCTGATCACATTTTTCATGTTAGTCATAGCTATTGATGGCGTCATAAATATTTATGGCTTTATTTTGCACTGTTGGTTTATTCCAGAAACGGTTGTGTAGAACACTGGTTAACTCTATAAACTCACAGTCTCAGTTGGCCACCTTCAAGTATCTGTGTCATTTTTATTTGATACAATTTCCTGGGACAGAAATGATCCACTGGTTGGATGTAATTAGGTGTGTTGTGGTTTTAAAAATGCACTGAGAGGCAGTGACTTGCTAATACAGTTCTGAGAGAAATAAAACATTGGTACATTGTTTACATGTATGAGATCTCTGTGTTAAATACTGAAGTCCCATTCTCTTCTTCATTTTGTCTTTCCCCTTCTCTCTTCTGATCCCATTGTAATCAGGAGATAGGTGAAAGATTGTGGGGGGCTTCACACAGTGCGAGTGAGAGAAAGGCTTTTCCAGGGTGCTGAGCCCCTTCCCACACTGAAGCTGTGTGGCCCAGCTGCAGCACTCAGGAATGCATAGCTGTATTGCACTGAGTTCCTTCCTTGCATGAGTTCTTAGCCCATGTAGTGCTTCTTGGGAGACAGAATTCATAGCAGCAGATGCGGGCACCCCTCCCCACTTAGTCTTTCTATTCCTAGCTCCTCACTTCCCACTGGGCACTTTTAGGACCAGTCTGAAAGCCCATTCAGCACTGGGTTTATCAGGTAGGAAGAGGAGGCTCACATAGGGCCTGTACCAAGGCAGATGCATCAAAATCCAAAGAGCAAAACATTGGAAGAACACACCTGGGCTTTCTAAAAGAATGCTGTCTGCGATAAGCTTACCTATGCTTCCTGGTGAATGTTTTATTTTGAATTATGCATGAATACCAGTTTCTTGTTGGTGCTTTCAGAGTCTAGTCCAGTGATCTGGGGGCTCCCTGGACTTCTGTTTTGTTTGTTTGTTTTAAAGAAAGCTCCATGTATGTTTCTAAGGCACATCCAGAACTAAAAAGTAACAATCTGACTTTAAACAGGTTCAGAAAGCTCTATAGATACCACTGCCAGCTAAAATGTGGCATTGCAGTTACTGCCTGAGCTGCAAGAACCATCCTCATCTTGGAGAGAGCAGATTCTTTTTAAAAAAAAAATTATATCATTTATTTATTTGACTGCAGTATGTCAAGACTCATGTGTGATTAGAGGGTGACTGCAGGAATCGGGTTGGGTTTTCTCCTTCCATCTTGTGGCCCTCGAGGGTTGCACTCAGGTTGTCAGGCTTGGCTGCAGACATCTTACCTGCTGAGCCACTTACTGTCCTCACAAAAAATCTTGAAGAATAAGAGTTTTCTCATTTCAGAGTAATGAGTCCTTTTGATTGAACATTGTGGCCACGATGATTCTGGCTACTGCTAAGAAGGTGTTCTGGGCCGTATATGTTTCTTCTGGGAAGAGAGTGGAACCTACTAGGGCAGAGGGACATAGCTTTCCTCTGGTAGTGGCCATGCCCCTGGTGGTGACCATGCCCCTGGTGAAGAACTCAAGTTTCGTCCCGAGTTCACTCTCAAAACCCCCTTCATGGAAAAGCCTGTGCCATTTAAGTAATGCTCATCATGAGCCATTTTGGACTCAAAGAGCCTTCAAAGACTTGGACTGTGTACATGTATAGTCCCTTGTGCAATACAAAAAGCTTTGAAAGCCCAAAGACTTCACGAGTTTAAATCAAAGTCACCTGGCAGCAAAATCTGACTGAACTGACACCAGGTTCTTTGTGCTCTTTCTTCGTGTAATCACGATTGGCTGTAACTGAACTGTGTTGATTATGGAGTGTGGCCACATAGGATGGGGACATTGTTGCCTCTCCAGAGTCTGGACTTGTGTATTCTGAGGCACAAGTGGCCCAGAAGAGCACAGGGGCTCCAGAAGAGATTGTAGATCTCTCTGTCTGGTTCAGTTAACCTTTCTCATTGCTGTGACCAAATACATGTCAAAAACCATAAGGAGTAAGGGCTTCTTCTGGCTCACAGTTAGAGGGTACGGTCTGTCATGGCAGGAAAGGTAGAGGCAGGAGAGCAAGGCACTGATCACATGCCAGCTCTGTCAGGAAGCAGAGGTGAGTGCACTGCTCAGATTATTTCTCTCTCTCTCTCTCTCTCTCTCTCTCTCTCTCTCTCTCTCTCTCTCTCTTCTTAAGTTGGGGACTCCGGCTTATTAAATGTTATCACTCAAAGATAGGGTGGGTCATTTCAGCTCAATTTAAACACTCTAGAAACTTACTCACAACATGTCCAGAAGTTTGTCTCTAGGTGATACTAGAGCCCAATACTAGATATTGTTTACCACACACCCTCAGAAATGTCAGGTCATTAAAGTTATCAAAATTTAGAGGAAAAGGGCTATAGGAGAGATGAGATCATGAAAAGTAATAGAATTCTTTCCCGTTCAGGCCATTTCAGTACTGCATCTTACAGTTTGACTGGCAAGCCATTTTGCTATTGAGATCAGTGTCTAGTGGGATAAAGTACACCTTGATGGTGGAACACAAAGATTTATGACATCCAGAAGAAATACAAACCAAGAATGGAATAGTTCTGTCTCTCTTGTATATTAAATATTAGCTTCTGGAAAGGAGGGTTTTAAAAATTGACCTCTAGTGAGAAGATAATTAGGATGATGATAAAATAGGACAGCCTGGTCCTTTAGGTCAGTCTCATTCACTAAGATAATAACCCTTTCCAAAGAGGAGTTACTTCCTCAGCATTAATCCTCATAAACCCAAAGAAAGACCAGGTGACCTATCCAGAGATGGACTAGGCTGCTGCTGATTTCCTAAATGTGGCTTAAATCACAGGATAAATAACCTTTATCAAAAGTAGATTGCAAATCTTGACTTTGGGTTTTGTTGTTTTTGTGGAAAATACCTTTTGACACCAGCTTCTCTCTCAGCCAGCTTTCCTCTTTGTCTTAGTCTTCCTTTCTCATGCTTCATTGCATTTCTGTGATTTCTCTTTAAATGTTAGTAAATTATCTTTATTGGATAAATACCATACCAGTGGTAGTCAAAGAAGGCTTCCGTTAACAGATTCTTATAAATAAAGTTTAATAGGAACACAGTGATGCCCATTCATTGATTGTGGCTTATTTTACACTACAGTGGAGAATTTGGCAGCTATGAGACAATATAGCAAAGCCTTAAAGTTAACTTTCTCCTCCTAAGATTTGTCAGGTGTGGCAGAAATAGATACCAAATGATGTGCTTAAGATCCTATAGTGACTCGCTTTGGAGACCAGGCTGGCCTCGAACTCACAGAGATCTGCCTGCCTCTACCTCCCGAGTGCTGGGATTAAAGGCATGTGAAGCTACACAGAGAAACCCTATCTCAAAAAACTAAAAAAAAAAAAAAAAAAAAAAAAAAAAGATCCTATAGTGAGAGTAACTGAAATCAGGATTGAGTTGTATTTGTCAAGACTCTGTCTCCATTCCCCACCCTCTGCCCTTGCTGAGAGGGGCACTCAGTACCAGTGTGCAGTAACATGGCCCATATTGGCATCTTGGATTTCTTTTAGAGTTTTGTGCCTTTAGCCCCTTACCCTCCAGTTATTTACTTTCTCTCCACATATGGTTTAAGCCTAACAGTTGCATAGGCATCTCCCACAGAAAATACTCAATAGTCTCAACCAGCCAACCTGTGGTTCAAACATGTAGCCCAATGTTACTGTGATGGCTAATAATATACACAGCATATGTAGCCTTTGAGGTATAATGAGGAGGCAGTGTGAATTTGACTTCTCTGTTTCTAATGCTCTTTTAGAACTGAGAATAAAATGCACCAGTTTCTACCACAAGCTGCTAGGTAGTTCTGCTGTCAGAAACAAACACATGCCCAAGATAGGTGCTTTATCACCCTGGTTAGGGGCAACCCAGGAAGATGTGCTAGTGTGTGACGTTATAGAGCAGTGATGTAACAGATGAGTGGGTGTTGAAAGAGATGTGACTTGTATAGGAGCTATATAGGTTTAGCTTCACCAGAGGGTGCTGCTGCAGCTTCGTTAAACATGCACTTGGTGGTGGTTTAAATTAAGCAGCTGTATTGCAGAGGGCACATCTCCCTCCCCTGTGGAGTCCTAGGAGAGGCTTAACCTACTTTGACACTTCTGATCAAATCTTCCCGACTTCACTCAATTCACAGTGGTTCATGCTTTCAAAAAGTACTAAGGGGGGCTTGAATTAGTGAATTAATATCTGAGTTTTTAGCTTTTTCAATAATGAACCCCAGTCATTTGAGTAATCTATTATGAATAGCAGACTTTTTTCCTTAGGGAATCCTACTCCTGAGAGATTCTGGAATAGCTCTGAGGCCTATGGAACATTTAGAATTGTGTATGAAGTCACTTCCAGCAGGAAACTACTGCTTGCTCATGTCAAAGATTCCTATAGTTCAAGTTTAGAGGCTCAGAAGACACATTCTCCAAGCTGACCCCAAAAGAACAAAGAAGACCTCTTGCACATCTGCCAGTGCAGTCCAGGGTGGATGGGAGCCACTTGAGAACACTGGTAAGGGCTGTAAAGATGGGTTACTCATGACTAGATGGATGGGTGAGCGTTCATTTCCTGTGTCACCCAAAATTACCTCTCAGTCAATGAACATGGAGTTAGAAATCAACTCTCTTACAACCGTCAGCTATGTTCATGTCAAATGGATTACTTTTAATGAGTTGGAAGAAAATCATTCTTTGGGGACCTGTTAAAGCTTGAGTCTGAGTGTCCTCCACAGGCTCATGTATTTGAACAGTTAGTCCCTATACAGTGGTACTATATGGGGAGGTTGCAGAACCTTTGGATTCTGTGGCTCCACTAGCAGAAGTGAGTCACTGTGGCCAGGTTTTAAAGATTGTGTCTACTTCTAGTGCTTGCACAATCTCTCTGCTTCCTTGTTTACCGGGACCTTATGCTCCTACCATCACACTTGGGGCAAGGTCAGCTGCCGTACCATCTCTCACCAGGATGGACTAGATCCCCTGAGCCAAAATAAATCTGTTTTCTCTTTTAGTTACTTCAGCTAGATGTTGAATTATAGTAAGAGTTATTAGTGGGGCAGTCCTTATATTCAGAATAGGCATATCTCCCTGTGGCTTTCATCCATTGAGTTTAATCCTTAGGGCAGACACAATGAAAATGTCTCTGTGTGGAAGCTCGTGCAGGAAGCACTCTTAAATACAACTCAAGGTTAGCCTTGAGTGCTGTCATCCATTCAACTAACTATAAATGGAAGTTTACAAGTTTTCATTATCATCTGTCTAAGCCACCAGTAATCTGAATGATATCAAGTCATCTTATATGCCTGATCCACCCCATTCACCCGCTTAGGATATAGATGCATTGTCATGGGAACCAGCTGAGGTAGAATGACCTCAGACAATTTATTTCCCTAATAGTAAAAAGTACCCCAGCCTTAAATTACTTATATAAAATAAAATGTCCCATTATCATAATTTCTTTTCTATGTACATTAATACTACATTATTTGTTGGACTTCGTGTGTGTGTGTGTGTGTGTGTGTGTGTGTGTGTGTGTGTGTGTGTTTGTGTGTGTGTATGATTTTATGTGTACCATGTATGTGCAGATGCTAGGAAGGACACAGGGTATCTGATCTCCTGGAGCTGGAGTTACAGACAATTACCAACTACCTGGTATGGGTGCTGGGAACCCAATACAGGTGCTCTGTAGGAGCACCAAGTGCTTTTACTCCTGAGCCATCTCTACAGCATAAGTTAGCTTTGTAATAATTCTAACATAAGTTGTACATTTGTAAACTTGTACAGTTCTGTAAAAAAAAACCTGAGAAAATCCCTGTTATTATTTTAGCTTATTTCTTCATTTAAAAATAAAACTTTTGGAATAACTATGCCTTTATGGTAACCTTTGAATTTGAATATGGATAAAATGACCAATTTTAGATTATTTTTAAAGTGTGAGCTTTGTTTCTAAAGGAAGCCTTTCTTCCCCCATTCTCACAACTGCCCCACAGACCTCATGCATATATTCTTAACTAGCAGTGAGCTCTTTTTAAAAAGCATACAGCCTTTAGCTGAAAAAGAAAAGGTGTGAGAAACCCTGGCTAGCCTTTTTGTGGGGGAATAGTCTGGACTCAGACTGATAATGAATACACATGGAGGAATTGAGAGTGGGAATGGCCAAACCTGGAGCCCGCCATGGCTATGAGATGAATCCTGCAGCCCATCATGGCTATGAGATGGATCTTACTCTTCCTGCAGAGGCACGCACTCCTCTTCATTAACAGTAAGGGTCACTGCCACTTACAAAGCCATAGCTCACCTTTCAAACTTGTGAGTCATCTGGTACATCATTAGGGTGCTTTCACCTTGCAGATGAAGAAACAAGCTCGTAGGAGTGTTTGGCTTAACGACTTAACCAAGAAGTAAGTACACTTTGAGTGCCCAACCCACAGCATATTCATTTCTGATGCATGATGCTACCTCTTTGTAAGCACAGTAGTAGTCTAGGGCTAGGCATTTTAATCTTGAGAAAGCAGGATAGATAAAGGAAATTATAATATTTTTACGCTCTATATGTGTACATCCACATGTATTCGCCTGACCTAATTCTTTCATGACAAGATGGTGAGCAATTATGGCTCCTGTGGCTTCACCTTGTAACTGTTCTCTGTCTATAAGAAAGCTTCCTGTTCTTTGGGCTTGTTAACCACAGGATCTCTTCATAGAGTAAACATAGGGTCATAAGGTCATGTGCCACTAAAACTATCATCGGGTTAATGCCGCAGCATCCCACTTGGGCTGAACACATGTTCACAGCTGTTGCAGTCTTAAGATGTATTGAACACATTTGTAAACACAGAAAACCACAGAAACCAGCTAAAAAGAACAGAAAGGTTACTAAAAAGGGATCAGTAATTAGGATTGACAGCAGAATCCTTAACAGTCACACATGGGAGACAGTGGGATATTACTAAGAATATTGATCACTAAGCTGTCTTTATCGGCTAAATTATCATTCATGTGGAAGTTTTCCAGTCTCAGATAATTCCTTAGGAAACTACAAGGGGATAGGGAGCTAAGCAGTGGGTAAAGTGCTTACCATGCAAGCTAGAGGTCCTGGGTTCAGGATCTCCAGACCCATATAAAAACCCAGATATGCCAGTACAAGCTGTGTATTGAGAGACAGAGACAGGAGGATCCTCATTAGCTGGCCAGTTTAGCCAATCAATGATCTCTAGTTTCAGTGGAGAACCCTGTTTCAAAACACAAAGTGGAGAGGGATGAAAAAAGACATCAAACATTAGTTTCTGGTTTCTCTGGGTCCATGTAGGTATATGCATGTGCTCGTGCACACACACACACACACACACCCAAACACACCCATGCACACACACACACACACACACACACACACACACACACACACACACACACACTCACACACCTACACACTCACATACACCCACACACTCACACACACACCCCCCCCACACACACACACTCATGCACAAACACGCACACAAACATGCAGTGTACACACATGCACACACACAGGGTGTGTGTGACTAAACAATGTCCTTCAGGAGAAGAGAACTAAAACCAAGAGTAGACGTGAAGTATAAAACATATTGGGAATAAATTAATGAAAGTTAGAATTAAAATACCCTTAAAAGTAGCAAGGATGTATAAATTTATCAAAACTACAAGGTGTCTTTGGGGGGAAACAGATAAAACATTGAAGCAAAGGTTTTTTTTTCTTAAATTCTAAGCTCTAAAATGTCCATGGACGTGTCACACTAAAAGGTTATGATACGCAAATTCATTGGTTCTAGGCAACATTTCATTAATTCATGGATCTCAACAGGCTGTTCCAAAAATTTACACAAAAGAGCAAAAGGCCAAGAATTAACAACTCCACTTTAGGAATAGACAAGCAGGGAGCAAGGAGACCAAATAAGAGACTACAAAATGCCATGAAGTTTGTGTGAAAAGAACAGTAAGTGTGCCAGGCATCTTTGAGATGCTATGTGTATTCTCTTTCATTTTTTTCCTTAGAAGCGACATGTTGTTTGTCAGCCTTAGTTTCTTTCTCCATAATAACTAAAAGGTGGCTTAGTGACTAAGAGCATATACCAGGCTACCAAGGGCCCAAGCTGGGTTCTCAGCAACCACATCAGGAAACTCACAAGTGCCTATAACTCCAGCTTCTTGGGATCAGACACCCTCTTCTGGCCTCTGTGGGCACCTGCATGCACATGGAACACATTTATATGTTCATATAATTGTATTATATGCATTCAAGCATATGAACAAATGATAATAAATGGAAATCTTAAAAAATATAACCAAGGAGCTGGAGAGATGGCTTGATGGTTGAGAGCACTGGGTGCTCTCTCCAGAGGACCCTGGTTCAATTGCCAGCACCCACATGGTAGCTTACAACTGTAACTCCATGATCTGACACCCTCACATAGACACACATGCAGACAAAACACCAGTAAACATAAAACTAAAAAAAAACAATTAAAAATAGGGGCTGGAGAGAGAGCTCAGAGGTTAAGAGCACTGGTTGCTCTTCCAGAGGTCCTGAGTTCAATTCCCAGCAACCACATGGTGGCTCACAACCATCTGTTATGAGATCTGGTGCCCTCTTCTGGCCTGCAGGGATACATGCAGACAGAATACTGTATGCACAATAAATAAATATATCTTTGAAGAAAAATTAAAAATCAAGGGGTAAAATTAATAATCAAGGGGTAAAAATACCCCACATGTCTTATTAAGAGATGAAAGGCCAAATCTGTGTCACAAAACAAAATCAAGAGGTCTAGATCGTGGGGTGGACAGGGAAGGATGGTGGTTGAGAGGGTTGGGAAATACAAGAGAGGATGTGGTAAGAATAGTCAGAATGTTTTATACATGTATGATGTTGTCAAACCACAAGATTCGTCAGTAATGTCTTTTAATTCTGAGGTACAAACCTGGAACCAACCAATATGACTGGCAAAGAAAGCTGTTATTGGTAATATGTTAAGAATTCCCTTAACCCAATATGAAGAAAACAATGCACTGGGAAAACGGGCAAAGGCCGTGAGTCGACAACTCATAAAAGAGAAATCTGAAGATAATTCCAGGACAAGCCACACTGGAAATGACCAGACACCTGCCATTCCATGTGGGTCTGTTTGGCTAAAGTGGATGATTGAGAATAGCCAGTGTCACAGGATGCAGTGCTGGTGGGAAGTAGAGCCATGCTCCAAGAGGAATTTCTAGTGTTTGCTAGACACACAGAAAAGAGTTCTCTCAAGGTACTCAACATAGAAATGCATGCAAGCAATGGGAGACTGGGTAGGTGTCACAGTTCTCATTGCAGATGTTGACAATAGTCTGGGCACAGTTGTCTACCATAGTGGACTAAAAAGATGCACAAGAAGGCTAAACTAGAAAGCTCATTATAAACAACAGACTCTATAGATGTGTCTTCCATGTCTATATACAGAGTTTGGGCCACTTCTGTCTATCAGTTCCCCATAATCAGTGTTTCTTGTGTGTGTGTGTGTGTGCCCGTGTGTGTGCCCGTGTGTGTGTGTGTGTGTGTGTGTGTGTGTGTGTGTGTTGTGTGTGTGTGAGTGTGTGTGTGTGTGTGTGTGTGTGTGTGTGTGTGTGTGTGTGTGTGTGTGTGTGTGTGTGTGTGTGTGTGTGCATGCACACATGTGCTCATGCTGTGAACACACATGCATACACAGAGGCCAGAGGAGAACTGAATGTCCTGCTATGTCACTATCCATCTTATTTTTTTGAGATCAGGTCTCTATATTAGTTACTTTTCTCTTGTGATAAAACACTGACCAAAGGCAACTTAAGATAAACAGAGTTTATTTCTGCTCATTGTTTCAGAGGGAGTCGATAATGGTATGGCAAGAGTGGCCACAGGAGGTCAGAGGGAGAGACTGAGAGATCTATCTCCATCCACACATAGGAAGCATATTATACATGGGGCAAGGCTATAGATTTGCAATGCTTATCCCCAGTGAGATATTTCCTCCAGCAAGGCTCTACCTCCTAAAATTTTCATAACTGCCAAATAGTGCCTCTGAGTTGGCACCAAGTGTTCAGATCTGTGAAAGTATGGGGAACAATTCCTATTCAAACCATCACAGTCTCTCACTAAACCTCAAGAGGACCACATCTTGGCTAGTCTGGCTGTCTACCAAGCCCCAGCTCTCATCCTGTCTCTGCTAGTCACACCCAACAGCTCTGTGGTTAGAGGCAGGTGAGCTATACCCAGCTTTTAATAGGTGCTAGGGATCCTGACTCAGGTCCTCATGATTGCACCGTGCTCTTACCCACCGAGTCATCTCTCTCGTCCAATAGCCAGGGTTCCTCTGTATCTATGGATCTTACCAATTGCTATTGTTCCCAATGCAGTTGTGGATGAGAGCTATTTATGTATATTTACATTATATTAGTTATAAAAGATAGTCTTGAGAGGACTTAAAGTATAAGAGAGGATTTTGCAGAAACATAATTTTTTGAGGGGGTGGGGTGGGGGAGAAGTCTTAATTGCCAGTATAGTTCATGTTCAAATACAGTTCATGTAAATGTAAGGCACACAGTCCATGAGGCATACATGGAAATTATCTATGCCAACTTTAGGGAAGTGATTATTTCTGAGAAAGGAGAGAGGGAGGGGATGGAGTGGGGGAAGGGATGGGTTATATCTGTCAAGATTTGTTCATTAAATCAAAAGAGCAAGGTGGTTAACAAAAATGGCAAAATGTTCATGACTGTTGCTAGAGCAGTGTTTCTCAACCTGTGGGTCCCGACCCCTAGAGAATCTCAGGATCCCTTTACAGGGATCACATATCAAATATCCTGCCTATTGTATATTTGCATTACAATTCATAACGGCAGCAAAATTATAGTTATGAAGTACCAACAAAAATAATTTTATGGCTGAGGGTCACTGCGACATAAAGAGCTGTATTAAAGGGTCACAGCATTAAGAAGCTTGAGAACCATGTGCTAGAGGATGAGTGTGATTTTGAGGTTATTTTCAATACTCTATGTGCTTTCAACATTTACTATTTAAAAGGAAGGACAAGGACAGAGGAAGGTAGGAGAGACAAGGTGGGAATTTGCATGGACTCTTTATCCTTGTCAAATTTGGAATGAATGGTCAGGCACATGCAAGAAGAGGCCTTGGAGCCACCCTCACCTCTGCCTTCTTCATGGATGACTAGAAAGAGGCCAGCCTTTTCTTCTTGGCCAAACCATCACCCTAGAGGGAGGGGCTGATGTGGAACAGAGGACTGCTGAGGGTGGAAGGCAAGAGAAGACAGCAGGTGTTGGAGTGGTTTTTCTGCCTAGGTGGAAGACCCGGAGGCTGGTGCTAGACAGCAATCTTCATCTGTTTGTGTCTACAGGCTAGGGAAGGAATGAAGAGGCACCCTCTGAGGTAGGGAAGAGTTGGCTAATTTTATGTCAACTTGACACAAGCTAGAGTCATCTGAGGGGAGGGAACTTCAATTGAGAAAACACCTTCATTAAGATCAGGCCATAGGCAAGCCTGTAGGACATTTTCTTAATTACTGATAGATGTGGAGGGTCCAGGCCATTGTGGGTGGCGTCATCCTTGGGCTGTGGTTCTGGATTCGATAAGAAGGTTGAGCAAGCCATGAAGAGCAAGCAAGTTAGTAAGCAGCACTCCTCAGTGGCCTCTATCAGCTTCTGCCTCCAGGTTCATGCCCTGTTTGAGTTCCCGCCCTCCTTTCAGTGATGTCCTGTTAAATGGAAGTGAAATAAAAGCTTTCCTCCCTGTGTTGCCTTTGATCATGGTGTTTCCTTCCAGCAATAGAAACTGCAACTAAGACTGGCAGAGAGGGAGAGATGGTGGTCAACTTAGCGAGTAAGAAAGAAATGAAGGGTACCACGTGGAAGATGTCATCTGGCAGAAAGCCATGTTGAAAGCCAAGAGAATATTGCATGGGGTGGGACTCAAAGATTAAATGATGACCTATTAGTGAGCAATTTGAAGGCATTGCCATCAAATCCAGCTACTCACACTTGTCCAGACTTAGTGGGAGGGGAGTGAAGAAGGCAGGTGTGTCAGGTGTGTGGGGGCAGAACAAGGCTGCAGGTGGCAGCCTGCTTCCCCAGGTTAGTCTTGCTGTGCTCAGGGTATGGCTGACTCCAAGTCTGATTTACTGGAACTGGGGAGGTAGTAAGTAAAAATTAACATTTGATTCAGGAGGGCCCCTCACCCTGCAGCCCCTGTCATCTCACACTCCACTCAGCTAAACTGTCACACTCAGAAAACTACACAGAAACATGGCTTTTCTTTTTTTCCTCTGAAGAAACTGATTTGCCCAAGAAATTGCTGACATTTTGGAGAATTTTTTCGACATGAGCAACTTCTGACAATTCAGGGTCCCCCAACAGTTTGATCTTGACATCTGATGGCTGCTGCAGTGGTAGGGGACCTCAGGCTCTGAGAGACAGGGGCTTCAGGGATGAGGTCCCCTGTGTCACAGAAGGGTGAGCTGAGTCCCAGGGTCATGGGGTAGAGTGTGGAAGGGCTGCCCAAGAAGGGGATGAGGCCACAATCTGGGCATTTTATTTTAAGATAGACATGCTGTAAAGAAGTTTAAAATACAGAAAGTCAGTTTATGGCCATGCTGCCCTGAACATTCCCAGTCTTGTTGGATCTCATAAAATATGTAAAGTCAGATCTGTAAAGGAAATGTGTGTGTGCACACACATGTGTATTTACACATTAAGACCAAAGGTTGATATTGTGTGTCTTCCTCCATTACTCTCTACCTTAGTTTTTGAGGCAGAGTCTCACTAACCCTGAAGCTTGCTGATAAAGCCTGTACTCTCTTGCCAGCAAGTTCTAAGAACCCCGGCTCTGCCTCCCCAGCACTGTGATTACTGGCTTTTTAAATGCTTGTCCAGGGAAATCTAACTAACCCAGGTCCTCCCTCGAGCTTGCATAGTCAGCACTTTACTGACTGAGCCATCTCCCTGCCTGGGAAGGGGTTTCTAAGACCAGTTGCTTCTTTCTTGTTCAGATACAAATACTTTCAGTCACTCGAGTTAGGGTATGGAAGCATGGTTGGCCAGGGCTCGGGGGACCTGCCTTAATGAATTAGATAAAGTTGATTCATATCTCATACACCAAATGATTGCCAATTGCTCCTTCTTAGGTAATTGAGAATGCTTGAAAGGTAATTTAAGTGGTACTTGATACTATTAATTAGCTCTCCCTAAGCTGTACATTTCATTGATGGAGCACAGGCCTGACTGAATCACACTAGCAATCCCTGCTGATGAGTTTTTCTGGGCAAGAACATTTTTCTGGACCGTGGTCTCCTGACAGGAATCTGGTTTGAGCTTCGGAAGCTTTGCCCTCTCTAGACTCTCTCATTTAGCATTTACGAAAGGCAGCCTTCACTATTTAGCGCTAATGAAGTGTTTTGATTAGAAATATCCCTCTTCTAAGGTAGGACCAGAGAGCTGAGGCTGCTGGTGTGACTAAGGGCTGATCCGGTTAATTAATTAAGATGGCACTATTTGGAGTGGTAAGCTGGCTGCTTCAGAAACATTTTCTCTTGACTCTATGTCTTTGTCCAAACAAAGATTGACAGAGCTGGCTTTCTCCCTGGATGAAGATGAACCTCCATGCCTTTGTTCTTGGGGAGCTTGCCTTGACTCTATCCTTCTGCGGAGGGATGGGTGGCATACCTCTCTATACAGAGGTAGGTACCTGATGATATACTCATTGAGAGTGACTCTTGTTTTCATGGAACTAAGAGGCAGATCAAGAGTGACAAGCTGAGACCAGCTTGGTCTCAGCTGGGCTTGGTCCACGATATTCCTTTCTGTTCCTCTATGGAAAATTCTTCACAATCTCATGTACAGATAGGTTACCCAAACACATCCCTTCTTATCTGATCTTGGAAGCCAAGCATGGTCAGGCCTGGTTAGTACTTAGATGGGAAAGTTCTTATAATTTCACATTGTCTCCACCCCCCACTGCAAAAAGGAATTTAACTTTTGTGCTATGAGCAGGACTCTCTCATCTGAGAGTCTCTGGTTCCACTCCAACCCTGCTCCTCCATGGATGCCATCCTGATGTCTGCCCTATACAACTGTCCCATTGCCCACAATCCTACAGCCAGCCACATGCAGCCCTGCTGAACCCCAGAACCCCTATGGACTGTACAGATGTCACAGTAACCTCTTCTTAATCACGGTGAGACTTAGAACTAGTCCCTGCCTGCTTGTTTTAAGCCCATCTGCGAATTGAGAGGTGAATACAGACAGGCCTGAGACAGACTATTACCAGGGGAACCAGTTTCGACCCATTCAGAGCCCATAGGTTTTTCTTTTTTTTTCTCTAACTTGCACATGTGTGACTTCCAGGTATGTGTTGTAGCTCCCAGTCTTGTCAGTAGTAAAGTATTTCTTTCTAACTGCATCTCTCCTAGTTCTTAATGGGATAACATACTCAGAGTTGACCTCTGATGTCACTGGGGTGTGGTGGGCTTGGGGGCCTGTATGCTGTTGCTAGGTTTGTCTGAGGATATGACAGTTGGCTTGTCACTGAGGTCAGCAAAGATACCACTTCAGGTGATTACCCTGTGGAGTCTGCTGTGTCCAGAGAGACCTGCATAGTAGGTCTCAGGCCTGTGTGTCTTCACCTCTCAATTCGAAGTCCATATCCTTACTGAGAACTGCAGAAGGCTCTGGAAACTCTCACCTGGGCATCAGATCCATGACTAAAAGTTCTAAGTTGCCTTGATCTTAGAGATTTGTTTTGGTTTCCTAGTTAGGGCTACTATTGAAACACCATGGCCAAAGCAATGAGGGAGGAAGGGGTTTATTTGGCTTACACGTCATCATCACTGTTCATCATTGGAGGAAATCAAGTCAGGAACCCAAACAGGGCAGGGACCTGGAACAGGAGCTGATGCAGAGGCCCTGGAGGGGTGCTGCTTATTGGCTTGCTCTCTGTGGCTTTCTCAGACTGCTTTCTTACAGCACTCTGGACCACCAGCCAAGGGATGGCACCACCTACATCTGGTCCCTCTCACATCTTCATAGCTATCACTGAGCAAGAAAACACCCTACAGGTTTGCTTACAGCCCAATCTTATGGAGGCATTTTCTTAATAGAGGCTCCCTTCTCTCCAATGACTCTAGCTTGTGTCAAGTTGACATAAAACTAACTAAGCAGCACTTTTTGGTAAATCTCTGTAGTGATCAAATCTGAATCTACATTTTTTTTTGTCACAGGCCAATTAAAGAAATACTTATTGAACACCACTTGTTTGCACCAAATGCTGTCAGGCTGGGAACACAGACGTGTCTGGTCACTGTTCACCTTCGACATTTGGTGTAGAGAGGTGAGTCCCCAAATGTAATTTTAACTGTTCTTGGAACCTGGAGGATGCATATCTATTTATTTAATTCTGCTGCAGCAATAGCATACACTGATTCATGTATGCCCTATTAATATGTGCATACTTATGAACCTACACACCTGAGTTGCACCCCTCCCAGTTAAATTGTGAGGCACAGACTTATTAATGCAGAAAGAGAAATGGGCAGGCATGCTGATGGACTCAGTTGCCTTTCATAAATGCTGAATTGGCTCCTCGAGTTAAAATAATCTGTGTCTCTTGAAAGTTATTCTCACTGACAGTTTATAAATGCTAACTAAATTCTTTCTTCGACCCAGCACCAGGCCCCAGCACTGGAGACATTTAATATGAGGAGAAGGTGAAGTGTGGGATTAATTAATCATTTGAAGTATTTTTTACATTATTTATCATGTCTTGGTAAGTGCCAATGGATTGCTGAAGAAGGCCCAAAGTATTCTGGTTTTTAAAAAGATTTATTTATTGTGTATTGGTGGGGGCTTTTGTCTGCACATTTGTCTGTGTATCTCTTGTGTGCCTGGTGCTTGCAGAGGCCAGAAGAAGGCATTGGATCCCCTGGAACTATAGCTACAAACAGTTGTGAGCTGCTATGTGGGTGTTGGGAACTGAACCTGGGTCCTCGCAAAAGCAGCTAGTGCTCCTAACCACTGCACCTTCTTTCCAGCCCCTCAAAACCAGAAACCATCTATTTGTATTTTCCAGTCTGTGCTTCAAAAGTTGTGCTTTTGGTACAGCTGTATGGTTTCTTCTTGGAATTACTTGCCACTATTTTATGCATAATTTGACTTTGAGTTTCAAGGTCCCATATGAAGGGTTGTGGGAATGACCTAGTGGGTAAAGTGATTGCTGCAGAAGCGTGAGGTCCTGTGTTCAAATCCCTAGAACTTATGTAATAAGTCAGGTGTGGCCTCTGCAACCCCAAGGCTGGGGTCGGGGGAGGCAGAGACAAGCAGATCTTGGGGGCTCACTGGCCAGCAGATGGTAGAGAATGGGTGATTTGAAGACCAAGTGAGGGAGCCTTTCTCAAAAAGTAAGGTGGAGTGCAATAAGGGAAGATACACAACTTCTGTCTCTGACCTCTGCATGAGTGGTCTCCCGCTACCACAGCACCGACCCCTTCCCCCAGCCGTGCACACACCACACATATACAGAGAAGTAGATTCCAAATGTATTAATGTGATTGGGCCCTGAGGCATTGTTCTGACCCACATATCTTTTCCAAAGGGGTCTTTGTGTGACCTCTTTGCCCAACACTTGTACCTCATCCCTTTGCTTTCAAACATTTAATTTAATCTTTCAGATTGGAAATTTTCTTTGTTGTGACCATTTGTCTTATTTGGTCAGCATCCTTGGGTGTCAGGTACTTTAGAAGTGGGTTATTCTCACCAACACATTCCATACTTGGATAGGAGGCAATAGGGCAATGTGGAGAAACCAGAGCTCTTTCTAAACACCATACCACTGCTCAACCCACTGTGTGGATGCTTAGTAAAGTGAAGGTAATAACAATAATACCAGTTTGTCCTTAGAGTTAAATGAGATTATGCATGTACAGTGTCTGTTGTGAGGCTTACTGCTCAGATGAACCAAGTAGAAGGTAATTAGTAACTAAACGCTAGTACCCTTAGTGTCTTTAACATTTGAACCAGCATTCATGTTAAAGACCTATATTTAAATACTGTCACTACAGTTAATAGGTTGTACCAATATCCAAAAGGGCAGAACAATTACTTACAAAAAGGGATGCTATAAAAAAATTGTGAGAACTCTTACACACTGCTTTAAAAAACCCACCCCTGCCCCATGTGTGTGGGGTATGCATGGTTTTTCTCCATGCATGGTGCATGTGGAGACCAGAGGTTGATGACGGTGTCTTCTTCTATTCTCTGTTCCATGTTTTTAGAGACAGGGCCTCTCGGTGAACCTAGCGCTGACAGATTCAGCTAGAGTGGCTGGCCAGCTAGCCTCAGAGGCCTTCTGCCAGCACTGGGGTAACAGGTGAGCCACCACTGTGCCTGTCATTTTAGTGCATGCTGGGTCCAAGTGTGGACTACCTCCCAATCACACAATCCTCTTGAGGGGTTTCTGAAATCCACTGTATGCATTACAGAATGGATATTTTTATTTTAAAGGGACTAATAAAGAGGGATTTTATATTTTAAAGGGACCAAGTGTGCTGCAAATGAAGCAAGGCACTTAAAAGAGGCCACTGTTTGTCTGATTTCAGATGTCCTTATGGAAAGGGCCCTGCCTGACTTCACTGCTCAGGCTCTGAAGTTCCAGGATCCAGGAGAACCACGTGTGGAACACATCAAGGGAGAAGGGCTTCCCAAGCACCGAACTGTATTGTTTTTCTTGGAGTTTGGAAAGAATTGCTGCTTAGAACAATTTCCAAGGTTTCTGCGATTTGTTACACATCCAAGGTCATTTTCTGGCCTGGATTATCCAAGGCCTCACAGCCTGCTTGCCAACTAACGTGCAAGCAGCATTGTGCAGGGGCTCTGCTGCTGGGGAAAAGAAACCTGGAAGGAAATCCCACCGGGGTCTGTGTGGTTTGGGGCTTCCCTTTGCCCACTCCAGACTGTCGTTCCAAGATCTTCCACTAGAGGGCGCACGCCACCAACTGTGAGCACTCTCAAAGGAGGCTCTGATACCCAGACTTAACAGGACAGGTCCTGATGTCTTAGGAGGGTTTTTGGTGGCAGTCTGGGGTGCAGGCTTCCTTCAGGAAGTTCCTCTCAAGATTTTTTGGAAGAATTGGGACTGTGTCAGCCCTACATTTCAGGGCTCTGAGTTCAGAACCTTGGTGCTTCGTTTTCTCGTTAAAATTAGCATACAAAGTAACAGCTTCCTTGCGGCGGCATTTTCACACACACACAGATTTGGTTGGTTCTCCCGGGAATCCTCTTTTCCATCTCTGGTCCCCCTGCCCCTGCTTGTTCCCCTTCTACCCCTAGTATTCCTCCACCTGCTCCCATATCACACGCCTTCTATTGCCCTGCCTGCTCCTCTCCCTCAGAGCCTCCGTTCCCCACTCTCCTCTCTTCGCTCATTCACACATCAATGCATATACTTACAGAAAAATTAAAGCTAGAATCTAGCCTTTGCATCACACTGTCTTTTCCTTTCAAAGGGTGATGTGAAGTGAATTATGATGGACACTAGGGTTCTGGGAACATTTCCTGAAGGGGAGTGTCAACCCTGCCAAGAACATACATACTTCTTTATGGATAAAATAGCTGAACTATTAGAAGCTAGAGACTTGATCATCTCAGAACAGATTTCCCCAGGCCTCTGAGGCCCTGTTGTAGAATTGTAACTGGCTGGCCACTGGATCTGGAGATGGCCTCACTCTATCAGGCTCTGCTATTCCAACCCTGAAGGTGGCTACCAGGTATCCTGCTCCCCCGACTCAGGCATGTCCCTTCTGCTTTCTCCTGACTCTGGGTCTGAGGCCCCTGGCTTTGATAAAATGCCCTGTGTGAACGACAGCTGGCACTGAAGCATTTAAGGAGCACAAAAGGTGCCCTGCCTCATGCCCACTGATTCTAAACACCCCACTGTATGTGTGAAGCTGTTTATGTCTCCTGCCTGTGAAACACGGGTAAGGATTGTGATTCCTGAACCTCCCAGTTCACACATGGGATAAGAGACCTAGAGAAAGCAAGTGCTGAGGCATAAGACTCGATCTCAGGCCGCCTGGTTGGAGGCATGGCTCGTGTCCATTCCTTTCAGTCCTTTGCTGCAGTGGGAATTTGGGGTTGACTTTAGACAACACCTGACCCTAGGACCTTCAAGCTTCAAGGTAGGGCTATCTGGAGATGCTGACCCTCCCTCCTGATGCTCCCCATAAAATGGGACAGAGATTGTTTGGGTGGCTTGAGTGCCCTTTGGGGAAAGATGTGCTGGGCAGACCTGGGGCAGTTCCTAACCACATGGCTTTATAGAACAAAAGCACCCAGAAACAGAGGACCAGGCCCTCTTGAATGCTGGGCCATCTGAAGTCCTATTAACGACTAGCACGGAGCCTTTTAGCAGTTACCTAGGCCCATTATAGATTTTAAAATGTCTGGTTGGATGGCTCATTGTCTCCCCTCTTCAGCCCTGTGCCAAGCATGCTGTCCTTCTGTTAGCCACATGGTGGCACAGTGACTTAAGTTTCTAGTTGACATTTCTTCTCAGGACAGGACGGATCTTCAGCTCTGTTCAAAGGGAGCCACACTGAGCAACGGGCGGGGGTGACATTGGACTTGTGAGGACTCTTAATTCTGGTGTGAGGAGGTAGAACAGAGACAGAATGCTGGATCCTGGAGAAGAAGGAGGGGCTCTTCTGAGAGTTGTTGAGTGGTCAAAGTCAAACATACCCCACAGCCCATTAGCAGATGCAGGGCAGGCTCTGTCCTGTGAACTACAAAACTACCATCCCCTCCCATCTCTAGCTGAGTTTTCCTTCCTGTTCCATTCCATCCTCCACTTTCCCTCCCTTTTCTTTTTAAAAGGTTTATTCTAAATTTCGTGTGTGTGTGTGTGTGTGTGTGTGTGTGTGTGTGTGTGTGTGTGTGTGTGTGTACCCTTGTAGGCCAGAAGAAGGCACCCTGAATCCAGAGTTACAGGTGGCTGTGAACCACCTGACAAATGTGGATGCTGGGAACTGAACTTAGGTCCTCTTGAACATCAGGGGAGTCCTCTCTCCAGTCCTCCTGTTTGAAACAGGGTCTCATCCTTGTGCTAAGGCTGGCTTTGAACTTGCTATGTAGATCAGGCTGGCCTCAAAGTCTTAGGCATGTGCCACTATACCTGTCTCAAATTGCTTTTCTTTTATAGATTGACACATCTCTTAATTCTTTATTTCTCAAATGTTCAGTTTAAGTGTTTGCGTACATTTTGAGAGAGATAAGGTCTGGTGCAATAGTGACCTATTTCTGAGCCCCAAATTTGGATATGTGTTTTTACCATCATTCTATTAATAAGAGGAAATACTTAAATTTGAGACTAGTTTGGGAAGTATGCATGTACACATACCCATGCATGCACATGCATGCCTCCCAACACAAACAGAAACACACACACACACACACACACACACACACACACACACACACACACACAAGCACACACACACACTCAGGAGTGTGCAGATAAGTGACCTGCTACTGTGTCTTCTCTGTGCTTTGCTAAGCATGGCTGAATCTCATTTCTAGACACTGAGGCCTCATGATTTTGAAGGGAGGTAGAAGGCAGGAGTCTGTAAGAGGTGCTGATGACCACATGACCGTGTGGGCTCTGAGTTTCACCTCCTACAGCTCTGCTGGAGCACCTGATGCCATCACAAGCAGACAGTAGAGCTGTAGTGGCATTAGCTAGAGCCACACAGGGATACTGGATGGCAACCTGAAACAGTCTTCCACACATGCCAAGGGGTAGAAGAGTGATCATCTCCTCCTTGCTCTGCAGATTTGAAGATCAAAGTCCTGAGAGATGGGCTCATCCACTCAAGGGCACTACTAGCCCACACCCCCATTCTAAGCCTGGTTCCTCCCTTGGAATTATCTCTCTGGAGTGGAGGTATGGGCTCACAGCCTCTTCTTCCTGATACATGGTGTGTGTGTGTGTGTGTGTGTGTGTGTGTGTGTGTGTGTGTGTGTGTGTGTCTGTGTGTGTGTGTGTGTGATACTCAACAAACAGGACAAAACAGAGGGGGTGCAACTTCATTTTAGAACAGTGTACATACATCTTTCTTCCACACTTCTGCACATTTTGTTGCTTGCCAATGTAACCTTTGTTAGGTGTTCATTAACGCACCTACCATGTGCAGGCAAATTAAGATGAAAAAGTCCTGCTCAATTTTAGATGGCATGAGATCTCTGGAATGGCTTTTGATGGGGGGCAAGTACTGCCATATAGCTGGCTGGGAATGTGGGGTCTGGGCTGGGCTATCTGGAATGAAGCCAGCCCAGACCCTTGCACCTGTGAGGTGAAACTCTTCCTCACTGGGTGTGGGGATGTGGATGGTAGTCAGGTCTACATCAACACATCCTGTGAGGATGATGTGAACTGACAAGGCTTGTCTCGCAGTGCCTGCAGGAAGATGTTGGCAAATGAATAAACAGCCATGATTATCGTTCCTTTGTCAAATAAGGGAACCTTTTTGTTTGTTTGTTGTTGTTTTTGAGACAGGGTTTCTCTGTGTAGCTTTGGAGCCTGTCCTAGAACTGGTTTTATAGACCAGGCTGGCCTTGAACTCACAGAGATCTGCCTGCCCCTGCCTCCTGAGTACAGGTATTAAAGGTGTGGGCCACCAACACCCAGCAAGGCAAGCTTTTGATGGTCCTGTTCTTACGAATTCCTATGGTAGACTGTAGACAAGGTACTGCTTGGAATGAAGGAGACCTAGACACAGCCCCTCCTGCTTAGAGTGCTAGGAAAACATGTCATCATGGCCCGTGGTGCTGAGCCTGAGGAGAAAACCTCACTCTGGACAAGTGAGTGTGGGATGAAGATAGAAGAGGGCATGGCCTCTGGCTCAGAGTGGCTATCCAGTTGGAGGCCCTGTGTCCTCCAGTTCTTCTGCTGTGTGCTTTCACACACTGCAAACACTGAAGGAATATGACCCAGAGGGGTACAGGCAGTAGCTCCCACCTCTGATGGATGCTGAGGCATGAGTGATCCAAACTCCAGTGTGGGAATGTTCAGGGTCCGGAATCCTGTGTAACTTCTCGGGTCCAGTGATGAAGACACAGGTCCCTGCTGGTACTTGGAGAAAAGAACACCTTGCCTAGCTCCCATCTCTCTGTGTTAGCATTGGCCAGGGCTTCTGGGAACTGTGCTTCATCCTAGGTTTCTCCCACTTGGTTGGTGAGGATGTGTGAAGGAGTTGTGTGTTTAGATCCTGAAGCCTAGAGTTTCCCAAGATCTCAGCAGAGAAAAAGAACACAGTCAGCAGAAGCTCTCCAGGGCTGGGAGCTGAGACCTACCATGGTTGATGCTATCCTGAGCCCTGCAGCCTGGTGGCTCGTGGCCTGTAAGAGATTGTTGGCGATATGCACACTGTACTACTTACTGTTCTATAGAGGGACAGAACCGACTGGATGAACGACTATAGAGGAGGTTAACTAGATTGGCTTACACAGAATAATGGAATGGTTCGGAATGGTCCAGCAATGGCTGTTTGCATACTAGAGATGCTGAGGACATGGAAGCCGGTCAGTTCATGAGGCTGGACACTGCAGCAGTTCCAATCTGATGCTGCAGGCCTGGAAGATTCCTGGAGAGCTGCTGGTCTTTAGTCCATGTTGGAAGGACAAAGGAATTTGGTACTGATGTCAGCAAAGGATGGAGTCATCCTCAACACCACTATCAGCTTCAGTACCACCACCACCACCACCATCACCACCTGTGGATGAACAGATTAAGATACATGGGACTAGGATAATAGAGGTTAATTTTATTCGGGGAGAAGTCACATACATAAGAAACCGAAAACCCATAAGTTCCATCTCTGAGGATCAATGCCCAGTTGCTCTCTGTGACCTGACTGGAACCTAGAGAGCAAGCCTGTCCCTGACTCCAGACCAGATCCCACAAGCTTGTGTACACACCCATGACCACACCCAAATGGGCGTGGTCAGCATCACAGGTGCAGGTACTTAGATCTCTCACTACAACCACCACTACTACCACCACCACCACCACCACCATCAGGAACAGCACCACCAACACCACCACCATCAGGACCAGCACCACCAACACCACCATCAGCACCAGTACCACCACCACCACCACCATCAGGAACAGCACCACCAACACCACCACCATCAGGACCAGCACCACCAGCAGCACCATCAGCACCAGTACCACCACCACCACCACCATCAGGAACAGCACCAACACCACCACCACCATCACCATCAGCATCAGTACCACCAACACCACCACCATCAGGAACAGCACCACCAACACCACCACAGGATGAGCACCACCACCACCACCAAGCAGCACCAGCAGCAGCAGCACCACTTTTTGCAGCACCGTTACCATGATGGACACACTTATGGTCGAGAAGCGAAGGCAGGCAAGCAACGATACTGCTTTATCCTTGGACTTCTTTGTGTCTGGGCTGCCCCTGGAACGTGCTGCCCTCTCTGGGGAAGAGTCTTTTCCCCTCAGTTGATCCTTTCCTGGAAATGATCCCGCAGACCTGTCTAGAAGTGTATCTCTCAGCTGATTCAAGATCTAATTAGGCTGAAAAGATTAACCATCTCGTGCACAATCTACCTGAGAGTTATCCTTGTGAGCCCCCAACGCCTCTACCCAGACTTGATGCCCAGAGACAGGTGCCCCTGAGTGGATGAGTCCACTTCTTAGGGTCTTCCTTGGTCTTATAATCTGCAAAGTGGGGAGGAGATGGTGGCTGGCTCCCTGATTGAATTTTGCCAGTGGCAGTGGCTTCAGTGGGTGTGTCCAAGATGTACCCGTGGTGAAGACAGGTTGTCCACAGGGCCTAGGCTACTCTGTGGTGCCTGCTCAAGAGTCCCCAGGGCACCTTCCTATGTCTTAGACACATCTATCCTCTTCATGGGGGCGAGGCTGGTATGGAGGCTTTGGAGCCCTATTTCTTTAGACTTCTTCCTTGGTCTGCCCTGGAACTACCGCAACAGGCTCTGCAAGGCACTCCCATTCTCCCTGCTCTCTTTCCTTTACCCTATCCTCAGGTTCTTCAAACTTCGGGAGGTGGCTGTGGAGCTGAACAGATAAAGCAGCTTCAGGGTGGTGGGGTGGAGACACCTTGCATGAAATTCCCTCTCTCTCAGGCCACAGAATGTTTCTACAACCTTTAAGGTTTGAATAAAGACATTTCTGGGTGCTGGGGCAGAGTGAGGAAGGCAAAAATCCCTGTCTCTGGTACTGTTTACTCGGGAGGCTGTATGCTATCCATGGGTCATTCTCTGTGGGAGCTCCTGGTAAGAATACTGGTAAGAACACTCTCCTAGTCTCCTCTCTCCAGGCATGGTCAGCAAGAGGTCTCTGCTTCTACACACCTATAGCATTTGGGCAAGACAGAAAAGACTGAATGTGGCTGAGTCTTTAAGGAGCTTACCAGCCAGGGGGGCAAACAAGCTAGAGATGAGGGTTCATTCATGCATCTAAAGACCAGTATTCCTGGCTCTCTAAGGTGCACAGTATTTGGCATCTCATTAATGTCCAAGCATCCTCCATCCTCAGCAAGGCTTTACTGAGTATTTCCGACATTCCAAGTGCTGAGCTGGGTCAATGGAGAAAGCGTATCTGAGCAAGGTCATTTTCCCCATGGAGCTTTGAACCTCCTGGAGAAGCAGACAGTAGGTGACACTTTACCAATAATGGAACAGCAACCTTTACATGCCTGCAGGCCTCCCGTGTGTGCAGGGCATGCTGGGAGCCCGGGATGTGTTTGGATCTGTCTTCCTGGTATTGACATCCTTTCCCCCACAGTGATACTTTGCTACTAGAACAAAGTTCTCTGTCCTTCCTTTAAAGTGCTTTTAGTGTTTTTTATAGTAATGTAGTAAATTTGTCTAGATTGAACCTTGCCAGGTAAAATATGGCCCACAAGGAAGGTCACATCCACACAGGCCTCCAGAGAGCCTGCCTTTACACAAAGAAGTCACCCACTGTTTGCTTTCTGTCCTGTTTTGTTAGTCTCACAGTGTTGCCCATGCTGACCTGGAACTACTGAACTCCAGCCATCCTCCTGCCTTAGCCTCTCAAGTAGCTGGGATTATGAGTGCATGCTACTGTGCCCCAGCAAAAGAATTATATACTATTGCCCTTTCATTTTCTTCCTTCCTTCATTCTTTCTTTCCTTCCTTCCTTCCTTCCTTCCTTCCTTCCTTCCTTCCCTTTTCTTTTTTTTCATTTTTATACAAAGGTTTAGAATTTGTGGTGTTGGAAATGGAACTCAGGGCCTATGCCTGCTAAGCAGACAATCTACCACTGAGTGGAATGTACCCCCTTAGGCTTTCTCCAACATCCAATTTGTGCGTGTGTGTGTGGGGGGTGTACATGGGTGAATGTATACACGCTTGCATGTCTGTGGGCATATGTGTGCACATATATGTGGAGGTCTGAGTTTGATGCAGGAAACAACCTCATTTGCTCTTCCACCTTATTCATTGAGGCAGGGCTCTCAATCAAATCCAGAGCTCACTGATACATCAAGTCTCATTAACCAGCTTGCTGTAGGGATCCTCTGTCTCCACCTTCCAAGGCTAGAATTACAAGCAGGTTTCCATGCCCACATTTATGTGGGCTCTGGGGATCTGAACCCCATCCTTACACTTGGTGACAAGTGCTTTAACCACGGAGCCATCTCCCTGCCCTCTCTCAAGTTTCTTGATGCACTTCTTCAAGTAGGCATAATCAACAGATCAGAATAGACGTGTGTGATGAACCCTGAATGGTGGGGAAACCCAGCCAGAACAGTGGAAAAGCAGGGAGACACTGGGCTGGGGTGTGTGTGAGCTGGCTATGGGCACAGGAACGAGCCACATGTAATGGAAACTCAGGGCTATGTCAGACATGGCTATGTCTGAGCTCTGCTTCTGCAGGCCTGTGGAGCCCAGTGAATGTAGGTTCAGACTCACGGCACCCCATGGCCTCTCCACCCCAAGGTGGGGTGCCAGGAGGACAAGGACAAGGAGATGGGCAAGATTTGCTTCCCAAATCACCCAGGCGACTTCTGGCTGGTGCTCAGAGGAGGCTCTGTAGGGTGAAGAACATGATTTGTTATGCCATTGTTTAATATTTGTCAATGCCCACAGTGCGTTGCATGACACCGAGAAAGATTTGTGGCTGGTAAAATTAAACTGAGCTCAGAACTGGCCTGGTGCCTCCAGGTCCTTACAGGCCAAATTCTGGTTTTCTCTGTTTGTCTATGCCAGTGACTTCACAAACCAAGAATGACGAGCCCCTGCCAATGGAGCCCAGCTGATAATGCTTCTTAGGAAATGCCTTGAGCCTCAGCTTTTTCTACTCTGGTTAAACAGGGCCTGGTAGCACAATTATCTTCAAGAGTGAGAGAAGGTCAGAGAGGAGAGGTGACTTCCACAGGTCACACACAATTCAGTGCCAGCAGCCTCTGGGCCGGATCTATGACATCAGCAAAGCTGAGCTTTGTCCTTCCTTACTTCCCCATGCCTGGCTGTCCCCTCCCTAAAGCGCTCAGACTTTGTATTCTTCCTCCCTTTTAAAAACCACCTACAAGGCAACTGTCATGCGTTCTTTAGTTTATACTAAATAGAGAGTGGCTGATAGCTAACATGGTGTTTGCAGGTCTTGTGCTAGGTGATTATTTTTGTCTGTGTTAATTCTTCTAAATTATGTGGTAAATGCTGTCATCAGCCTCACCTCATAAGTGAGGGGACATAGTACATAAGGTGTTCATCTGGGGGCCAGAGGAACAAAGGGGATGGGCCAGTTTCCCTTTAGAACTATACTTCCATGCCAGGATGGAGACCGTCTCAGACTGTGGGCTTGTTCTGGGCTGAACATGGGCATCGCCTTCGAGACTTTTAAATGATACCCATGATGCAATGCCCACCCTTTCATGAGATTTAGTCTTAGTTGTTTTGTGGGAGAGGACCTCAGTGTGGCAGAGGCTGCAAGTTGCCGTGGGTGATCAGAGTGACCTGCAGGGCAGAGACTCACTCCCGAGCTAAAGGCCCAGAGAGAAGATGAAGGAGAGGAGGTGAGGCAAACATCTGCTCAGGCTCCGAGGGGACAGGCATGGACCAGAAAAAAACAAGTGAAGGTGGGCCTGTGACTTGGTAGTATGTTGGCCTAGCATGCAAGAAGCCCTGAGTTTGATCTCTAATACTACATAAACCATAAACTGGACCAGGTGGTGCACACATGGAATCCCAGGATTTGGAAGGTGGAAGCAGAAAGATTAGAAGTCTAAGGTAATCCTCATCTACTTTGTGGCCTACCTGGGCTGTATGATACCCTGCCCCCACCGCCTACTGAAAATAGCTGATCTTGATCTTAGGAAGTTGTAAAAGAATGAACTGTACTTTCAAGGAACAAGGAAAGATGTGACCAGGCCAGCTGAAGTTCTAGAATGCTAGGACCAATTAGTCATGACAGTGTCCCCCGAGAGGGTGGACCTCTGAGGGGCTCTGCTGCAGGCAGAGACCAGGGTTTGTTTGGTTACTACTCTTGCTAGTTTTAGCGTTTTGAACTTTGTCCTTTTTCCAAGTCTGTTGGAGGCTGCTTCAGCCCTGGAGAAGTTTCCAGGTGCCAGGGATGTGGGAGCTGAACCTGGAGGGCCATGTTGAGGGGTGAACTGGGAGGAATGGCTGAAGCTTGGGGTTGAATCCAGAGTTGGGGGCAGCTTCTGCAATTTCTTCCTAAATGTGGGGCTCGTGGCGCTGCCCCGTGAATGCATCTGCATGGTGGGCTGTTCACCAGCACCTGTCCTTGTTTTCGTGGTAAAGGAATCTTGTACTTTGAGTATGCATTGTGTTCATCTGTGTGCCCCTCCCCCATGCTTAGCAGAAACCGGACACCAAGCAGCTGTCCATAAAGAGCTTCCAAATATCTGCCATGGTTTGCATAAGGCCAAGAGAGTTCCCAAGATAGGGAACTTTTGTTCCTAAGATGGGGAAAATCTTGGTCCTTAGTTCTTCTGTATCCTCAGGAGCAAAAGTTCAGAGTGGAGGGAAGCTGGCCTCCTGTAAAAAGGAGTTAGACTTGGTGGTGTGTCAAGATTCAAACGTCAGTGCCCACCGATACATTTTTATGGGCGTGCAACAATGCTAATCTGTTTGCAGAGTTTTGACTGTGGCTCTTTTCAGGCTAGAATCACAAAGTAGCTATGTCAGAGACCCTCTGATGTTCAAAGGTTTAAAAACTTGGTGCTGGGATGTGGCTCAGTGGTGGAGTGCTTGCCTAGCGTGCACAAGGCCCTGATTTGACCTCTGCTCCAGCACACAGAATTTATGAACATATATCAGAACTTGGTAACTGAAATACATGAGAAATATTTTCTTCTTGATGTGGCCTGAATGAGATGATTTTTGTGGCAGGGAAGTGGAGACTAGACAGGGCAGGAAAATGAAAGACCCTGGAGTTTAATTGAATTCCATTCAGCCTTTAAGATGGCAAGTCTGGCTTTCCATGGGGCATTTGTGGAGTCCCATCTGATGTCCTTGAAGGTCTAGTAGAGAAAATATGGACTCGATGCCAACGAGACATGTCTGTGGTGGCTGAAGATCCTGTACCCAAGGGGTGTGGTCAATGAGCTGAGGCAGAGCTGAGGCAGAGCTGAGGTGTCTAAGGCTCCAGTGTAGGGCCGTGTTGGAGCCTGTCTTGCTTAAGACTCACATTGACCATTTGGATGAAGACATGGAGAACATGAATTTTTAGCCCATGAAAGACTCAGAAATGACGAGCATTAGCAGCTGAAATCAGAAGCCCTGCCAACCACTTCTTATTAACAAGGGGCTTCTAACCTGAGAGGTGACATGATGCAAAAGCAAATGTGGTCAGACTAAGAAGCAGAGTGTCGTACTCTGACCAAGAGAAATGACGGCGTTGAATTATATTGGATAGAGGAGCTGACAGCGTTGGATCCTGTCTCAGGCTTTTGTATTAGGGGAGACCTTTGCAAGCTGGCTCTGTGGCCTCATGGTTAGGGTAATTGCAGGTTCTGGACCATCACATTAAGAACGGGAGAAGGTGTGAGGACTATTTGATTTGGGGGAGAGAGCATAAGTGGAGTATTGCTTAGTTGGTTCTCTAGGCACAAACTCTGATAGAAGGATTGGGTGCCTGTATTTTGATTGGAAAGCCTAGAAAATACTGGAAGGGGACTGGTGAGGGAGACTCGGTGGAAAACGTGGCCAGAGACCACCATGGGTAACTAGAGATTGATGCTGCAAGGAGCTCCAGGAAGTGGGCCACAGAGTATATCTTAGTTACCCCATCCTATCAGAGGCATAGGGCATGATTTGTATGCCAACTCACATCTGTCTTTGCAGCTGTGCCCAGGGGGTCTTTCCAAAGAGGGAGGTGTCTGACAATACAGGGCACTGTGAACAGCTTCCCCACATACATGCTGTGGGCTACAGTCCTTAGGAATTTGAATATGACATTAGGGGAACTTTGGGTGATGAAGAGGAGTACACACATTTTCAAGTGTGTACATGTATGTATGTTTGTAGATTATGTATATGCATGTTTGTAGGTGTGTGGTTACATGTGTGCCTGCATGTAGAGGTCAGGGTTTGTATCATAACTCATCTCCAACACTCTTCCCCCCATTCATTTAGGCAGGGTCTCTCATTCAAACCCAGAGCTCTCTCATATGCCTGGTCTTGCTAGCCTGCCTGGTCTGAGGATCCTCTATCTCTGTCTCCCGAGGCTGGAATTGCAGGTGGGCCACAGTGCCCACCTGACATTCACAGGAGCTCTGAGAATCCAAATTCTGCTCCTCAGGTTTGGGTGACAAGGGCTTTAACCGAAGACCTTCCTTAATATACCTAGCTCCATGAATGGGGGTTGGGGTGGGGGCCTCTGCAGAGGCTGGAGGGTCAGATCTTGGGGGTTCTGTGGAGGGGTGCTGGATTGGCAGGAAGTGTCAAAAGGAATGGCTTGTTCCTTGTCAGGTCTTAGGAGCTCTGGTGCTATGGAACAGCTGGAAGTGGAGGTCACCACTGTCATTTCTCACAGCATGAAGTCACACTATGTGCCTTGTTCTACCTGTGCTGAGGAACACCTGTAGCTACTTTGAGTCCAGGCTGCCACCCCCTTTACTCCCAGCCTCAGCTCTGCTAAGCACCTCCAATAAAGGCTGAGTTCCACTACAGCCCCTTGGGGTAAATGACTTCACACAGGATGTGGTGGTGTCCTGCACATCCTGTAGCCCAACATGGTCCCTCAGCCATGCAGAGGCCTCTGTGTTGGTCCCTTCCATACCTTCCTTCTCTCTCCAGTGCCTCCCCACCCCATACCCGAGCTTGGCAGCTCAGGATGGAGGCAGCTCATTATTTTGCTGCAGTTGACTTGAAATCTGAAATCAATCCCGTATCAGATATTCAGCCTTCCGTTTGCTAAGGTGTTTCAAAGGTGCCTTAGCATTCAGAAATGACATTGCGTTTCCTAATTATGAAATCCTGTCGTCGCTGCTCAGGCTAGAATGACTTGGCTGCAGGGTTTTCTTTTTGTCTCCTTTCCAAGGTTTAGCATACAGTACGATTATTTTAAAATTGCTTTGGAAGTGTGTATTCCACCAGTGAACTACAATTGTGCTTATTCCTGAAGTGTGGAGGCAATTTGAGAGGAAAGATAATTTAGCAGAGACTCTGGGGCCCTGAGAAACCTGTACCCCTTGGCCCACTACCTCTTTCACACTAGAGCTGATAAAACTGCTCACCATGAGCCTATAGATCTGCCAGTCTTGCTTGAATCTAACTGGTCAAGAGCATGAACAATTTAGAGACTGGAAAGGACTTCTGGGAAAATCCTTCTGGGAAGGAAGATGACATTAGAGATAGGAAGTTAATCCAAGGGTCTCAGATCCCTGTAAACCCCAAAACCAACATGGAGGGATTGGTCCATGGCTTTGCCTGTTCCAGGATGGTAGGTGGATGCTTTTGTGAGCCATGGGGTTATTGAGTGGGGGCCTGCCATTTGACTCATGACCACATGCTCTCTGTCCATGGTAAGACTACTATATTCTGCAGGCTGGGTGGCTTATAGGTAGAAACCACTTGGTGCCTAATGAGGTCTTGCTTCTTGATCCATAGCCAGTCACTTTTTCTTGCTGGGTGCTCATGTAGAAAGAATGAATGGTGTGTGTGTGTGTGTGTGTGTGTGTGTGTGTGTGTGTGTGTGTGTGTGTGTGCAAGTGTGTTCATGTGTATGTTTCTGTGAATGTGTGTTTGTGTGTACATGTGTGGGTATTTGTGTATGTGTTTTTACATATGTATGCATCTGTGTGTTTGGGTGTGTATGTACATGTATGTGTATGTTGAATGAACTAGTAATCCCTTTCATGGTATAGCTGCCACCATGACCTAATTACCTCAGAGGCCCACCCCCAGCTATCTTTTTATTGGGAATCGGGTTTCAGCCAGGGTTTCTGGGGGGGGGCACAAGCACTCTAACTAGAGTAGCAGTGAGCTGTGGACATACTCCATGGCATGGTGACTCACAGAAACATGATAGTGCAAAAGAAACCAGTCAGGACCTACTTTCTGGTCCTAATGGTATTAGCTTGAGATCAGATGAATGCCATTTTGACATAGATACCAGAAGACCTCAGGGGAGGTCATTGAAAAGACCATGCTAGTACATTCTAAGGTGATCAAAAGGTTCTCATTAGGGTGTTCTCAGAGCATATATATATATATATATATATATATATATATATATATGCTCTGAGTATGCTTTAAAAAGCATTGTGGTGACTTCTTACTACCACAGATGAATGCCAGTAGCAACTCACAGCCCAGGGGAACTGCTCAGGGGCCAGCAGGTGACATAGCTCCCATAGGAGGTGCCACTCAAGGCCATGGGCCCTTTATTTCTATTAATGAAACCCATCACATATGCTGCCCAATTCCTGCTTAAGTCATCCTATCCATGAGCTAAATACTTAAATACGCCCATTCCTTTCTCAGGAGGCAACCTTGATGGCTGAGTGGAATGTATTCCATCTGCAGCCCATGCCATTCATACCTGGGCAAGGGAGTACCTGTCAGGGGGAACAAAAAGTCAAACACTGGGGGACAGACACTGAAGGGGAAGAGACAGACACTGAAGGGGGACAGACAGACACTGAAGCGGGGGCAAACACTGAGGTTAGACAAGGGCCTCCTGGCGCTCGTGCGATGCTCTTCTAGTTTTGTTTGAGATGATATATCCCAAGGAAACTTTCTATTTTTTCTCTTTCTGCCTTCTTTTCTTTTTCCATTGGGTGGCAAGGACCTCTTCACACTGAGAAATTATGAATATGCAGAAAAGCTGGTTTGAGACCACTCACTGTCTCTGAACTGAGGCCAGCTGAATTCCTGGGACTTGAGTCTCTGGTACTCTTCCTGCATTTTCAGTGGCACCTGAAATAGAATGTGCTTCATCTGAAATGTAAAACACAGTCGGGTAGAAAGTTCACCCTGGTCTCCTTGCAGGCGAGGGATCTCAAGACAGGGATCTGTCTCTCCCTTCCTTCCAAATACTACCTGGCCAAACCACAGATGGGGATCATGGGATAAGAAGATGCATAATATATTACCCATAATACTCCACCAAGTGACTTCCCTTACAGGTTAGGCGGACTTGCTCATGGCATCTTCTGGGTCACACACTTCCATGCTTGAGAAAGTCTCTCTCATAATTAAGATTATGTCAGCATCTCCCTTACAGACTCCAGTGGGTAGATGCTCCCTGAAGCACAGCTTGGTGTGATAACACTTGGTCCTGGAAAAATCTTTCTTCTCTGACAATGCAGGGCCCCTCCTCTGCCCCATGGAAGCTCAAGAAAGAAAAGAAGAAGTGCAGCAGCGGGGAGTGGGGTTTGTGCTGCTTGGAGTAGCTGTAGGCTTAGCTGTTGGCTGGGAATTGGATGGAGGAGTGCTTCATAGGATCCTGGGTCTCCTGGATGGTGGGTGAGTGAAGCAGGAGATGCCTCTAAGTCCAAAATGAATGCTCCCTATTTTAGAAACCTGTGAGGGAAGGCCTGTTTGCATGCATGCAGAGTTCCTGTGGACTCTTTCCTATGCTTCACCTGCCTGAGTGAGATCAGATCATACAGCATGGCACTTGGACACTTGGACCTGTCACTGTCCTTTGTCTGGGGCCAAGATATCTCACTGGTCTAGGCTTTGCTATTTTGTTTCTGGTGGCCTTAGCCAGGTATCCTCTCCTCTGCCTTATTATCATCATTTACAGAAGTAATAGCAGGGGATGGAGAGAGGGCTCAGCTGGTGGAGAAACTTGCCACCAAGCCTGATAACCTGAGGTCAATCCCTGTGATTCAAATGGTGCAAGGGGAGAATCCATTCTCACGTGCTGTTTTCTGATCTACACACACACACACACACACACACACACACACACACACACACACACATTCTCTTTCTCTCAGTAAATAAATAGATATATAAATAAATATAATACAAATGAACAGTAGGGCTAGAAAGATGGCTCAGTGGCTAAGAGCACTTGCTGCTCTTGCAGAGGACCCAAGTTCAGTTCCCAGCACTCGCCTAGTGGCTCACAACCATCTGTGAATATATGTCCAGGGCACCCACCTGACATCCTATTCTGGCCTTTGTGGGCTCCTGCACACATGTGGTGCCTATAAACTCACACAGCCATACACACCACACACACACACACACACACACACACATACACACACACACAGATAGAAAGAGAGAGAGAGAAAGAGAGAGAGAGAGAGACCTAAACTTAAAAAAAATGAACCTTTTAAAAGCCAGCGGATGTTTGTTGTTTCGTGCTGACCCTCTATCAAATGTGTTCTAAGGGAGTCCCCAAATGAACTCATCTAATTCACACTGGAGCCCTAGGAGCTTGGTATAGCCATTAGCTCGCCAAATAACATAGCTAGTGGAGCTACAGAGTGGGCTGTGCTGCCTCTAGGGGGTGATTCTGATCTCTCTCATCCTGGCTCATGGGCGTGAATGACGTCAAGGATGTGTGGAAGATGTGTCACTACCCTGTGGTTGGTGCGTGTGATTATTTTGTGGTATTTTTATCTCAGATTCTGTGAACCCGTAGCCTGTGTCTTTCTACCCAGCTCCTCAGTTCAGCCTTTTCCGTCCTCCCCTGTCTCCTTTGTCATCACCTCTTCTGCCTTGGACAGCCTCAGATCTTTGACTTGTGAACAACTGGTTTCATTGGCTAATTTACACATGAGCATTAAAGATCAGTGCAATGGTCTCAACTGCCGGCTTTAGGAGGCGTCTTCTCCTCTTCCCACTTAGCCTCATGCTCAGTGAGGTGTTCCAGTGAGGAGCAAACTTCAGGAACTGGGGTGGTAGCTTACGTGGCAAAGTGTTCAATGCATAATCATAAAGACCTCAGGCCAGATCCTCAGCAAATGTCAACAGGGCACGGGTAAGGGGCAGGGGGCAGAGGCCCAGGCTCCCTAGTCCAGCTGAATTGGCAAGCTATAGGTTCAGTGAAAGACCATGCCACAAAAAATAAGGTGGAGCGGGACTGAGGATGGCACTTGACATTGACCTGTGCCCCCCTCTAGCATGAACACACACACGTCTGTGCTCGCCCTCACATATGCACATGCATACATACAAACTTTCCCACCTAGCTATTTCTTCCATATTTCACACATGAAAGCTAATACACAGGGATTATTTTAGGCCTTCTTTGAAATCTTGACAGTTTGAGAAGAAATTCTCTCCGCTATCATCTTGATGGGTCCACATGTGTCTGGGGGGTCCTTGCAGAAAACCATTGTCTCTCCTTAAGGGACTATAAATACTGACAGAGTGGAGTGTGTCAGGGCCATGGGGCAGCCGGGTAGGAGTCTTCAATGGCCCATGTCCTCTTCTGTCTTTGAGTCTGGCCTTTTCTTCCCTTTGGGCTGTTGAGGGGACAGGCATGGGTGACCTCAGAGTCTGAGGGAGAGGAATTGGGTGTGGCCAGCTTGACAGGGAGAAAGGCCTGGCTGGGGCTGCTAGGGAAGGTGATGCTGCTGCCCATGGGTCCTCACTGCCCTTCCCTGGTATGGGAAATGTGTCCTGTGCCCTGTGTGTCGGTAGATTTTTCCCTGTGCTCAGAATTCAGCCAGGGCTTGGTAAGTACAGGCCTGAGCCTGTGGCTTATAGAGACTCTCTCCTGTTGTTCTAGACATTTAGGAAAGGGGGAAGAAAGGGAGGAGTGTGAGGAGGGAGAGATGGAGACAGACAGAGACAGTGAGTGAGTGAATGAGTGAGAGAGTGAGAGTGAGTGAGTGACTGACTGACTGACTGACTGGCTGGCTGGCTGGCTGGCTGCAAATGCCTTTGCTGTCTGGATCTCCCCCTTTCTTTCCTCTTCTTTTTTCTATCTGGGTCTTCAGCCCCTGGGATAATGACTCTCATAGGATGGGTCATTCCCCTTTAATTCTGCCTGGAAACACCTCACAGGTGGAGATGTAACTCACTGATGTCTGTGACAGTATTAGACATAAGATCCAGATACTTTTCTGTTTTAATATTTGTTTGTTTATATGTTCCTGACTTAGTCCAAAGGCCTAGGACAGAGCCTGCCACATGCCTGCTACTGAATAAGTGATGAATGAACCATGAATAAGTACCTCATTGTTTCTATGCAGATTGTACTATGGAGGGGAGTTCTAATATGTGTAAACTATAGTTCCTGCCTTTGAGAGAGAGAGAACAAGGGGTCAAGAATTTCTCCTGTGTAAGACTCTTCATTTGTGATCCACTCCATGATCTTTGGTGCCTGTGTTGGGTGTCAATACTTCTATATTCTAATTTCTATATCTCCAGCTCAGATCTTATCTCCAAGCTCCAGTCCATCTGTTCCACTGCCACCCAAGCATCCCCCTCACACTGGCCACATCCAGGCAGACAACTGCCAAATGCTCCCATCATGCACTGTTTTCCATTGGCTCTGTTTCATTGGTGACATCATGTAGGGCTCAACTATGAGATCACTTTCGTTCTATACCAACAACCAAGAAGCTCTCGTCCTGCCTCCTGCACTGGCAGTGCACCCCGGCACTCCAAGCAGTCCGATTGTCTCCAGTCTTATCCTCTCCACACAGCTGTCCTTTGCCTCTGGAAGGCCTCCGTGGAGCAAGCCTACTGATGTATACTAGGGTTGCATCCAAGAGAGAGAGCGCCAAGGTCCCTGTACTCATATGCCAAGCAGGCCCATGCTATTAAATGCTACCCTGGCCTTCCTGGTTTACAGCCTTCCAACATGTTTCAATTCCTGTCCTACTTATCTTTAACCTGTTTGGGTCATAAGTCTGTTTTAGGATTTGATGGAGGCTGAATTTATGCATACATTGTCCTTATAATTGAAAGGGATAGGACACTTAAATCTGAAAGTAGTGGATAATAAAATCCCAGAACCATTGTCAAGTTTCATCTTTTTGAAAAATGTGCTACACAAGGTTGTTGTTGGACCTGTCACCCTTTACCCCACCTCAACTCTAGTCATGTGTGGTGATCATGCTCTTTGTGTCCTAGAAACATGGAACTTTTGGGGGGTTTCCTACAAGGGTCATCCATTCACTCATTTAGTGACCATTGAAGAAGGGCCTGTTCCTTTAAAGTGTACATCACCAGAGTGAAAAAGATGAGCTCACTTACTCACCTAGACTTGGCATTTTAGCCCCGGGCCGTTCTGTTGTTAGGATGTACCATCCTCTAGTGCCAATGTTCACTTCAAAGTTCAACTCAGTCTTCCTGGGAGACGCCTAGAAGATGTTTCCATATTGACCTCCTATAGGATCCCTTCTTTTGAGTTCGGAAATCTCCTTGAAAATATGTCCTTGACATTAATACACTATCCAGGTGTCTGTTCATAGATCTGTCCCTTGTACTAAATTATAGCCTTTTAGATTTTGGACCCTGGAGTTCTGAGACTAGGGTGCTATGCAGATGCAGTTGGTTCTTGGTGAGAACCCCTCTTTCTGATGTGCAGGTCATTGGCTTCATGGTGTGTCCTCCGTATCTGTCTTTTTTAGTACATATTAATTCTACATAATAATACATTTATTATGCTATTTTCACATTACATATTTTGATCAAATTAATCCCCCACCCTCTATGGTTTGCTCCTACCCTCATTCTTTGGATCCCTTCCCTATTCCCTAGTGGCCTCGGTACTTTCTCGTCTTTTTGTTGCTGTTGTTGCACCAATGAGTCTAATCAAGGCTTCTTAATTAAGGGGTCATTTACAGGAGCCTGGGCAACTTACTGATGCCTACACCATTGAGGAAAGGTACCTTTCCCTCTTCCTTTATACAGGGTACTAATACAATCTTGGTACTCCTCCCTCATGACGGCATGCAAACCTAATTACTTCCCAAGCTCCCCACCAAAATACCATCCCATTAGAGCTTCAATGTTCAGTTCATTAGACTGAACATTCCATTCCTAGGAGGTAGCCGATGGTGGGGCCTCTGAAGATACTGGGTAAGGGTGGGGGGGGGGTCTTCACAACCACAAATCTTCCAAGAGCCGCTAAGATATGTCACAGGGTCCAGACCTCCATCACCAACAGGATTTGAACACTTATTTTGAGAATAGGACAAAAGGCAATGGGGGAAGAAAATGGCCCAACAGACAGGCTGGCCTTGTTGTCAGGCTCCAGCTCTGTCAGTTTTAGTTACAGAACCCTAGTAGGCATGACCCTCTCTCTTCTTCACTTGTTCCAATAGCAGGTGTGACTAGATGCACTGTGGGATACTGTTCTGTGCTCTCTTTCCTATCTGACAGGGCATTTCTGCTGCAGGTTTATACCTGCAGTTTCTTTAGGAGCCAGAGATTTAGTGGGTTGGGGCTAGAGATGGCCCCTGGAGGCCACCGTAACACCTCGAGCCTTGTTTAATTTGCTACCTAGATAGAAAACTCCAGCTAGGATGGCATCTGAGGGTATTCAAGGTTGATAGGGACCTCAGATGTCACCAGGGCTTTGACTTCTGGTAATTAGGCCCCAAGCGATGGCTGGCTACACCATCTCCAGCTGTTTGTCTCATGTCATCTTGGCTATAACTCTCTTGCTGTCTTTGTACAGAGCTGCTGGCTGTGATCTTCCCGCTGGGGCTCGGCCCCTTATGAGAAGGAGCTGTGAGAGGGTAGGAGACCATGTGAGTCACACAGGCTGATGGCCTCACACACTGCCGCTTTAAACAAAATGCTAAAAGGAGGAGAGAAGGCAGGGGGAATCTTGCACAGGGCTCCAACTCACCCTAATCCCTGCTGGAGTGTCGCAGCTGGGTCCTGCCTCTTACAACAAGGAGGGCAGGCGGCTGCTTCTATTTCACCCGAGAAACAAAGAAATCGATGCAGACAGGCCAAGGAACTGTTCGGCCTCTCTGATCTGAGAGTTTTGTTGGTGGCTATCAGCTTTTGAGCCATCTGTAGGTCCAGAGTCCACTCCACTGTATTAATTATTTGTCTTATGGCTATGACAGTCACCTGACTGAAGCAACTTAAGGGAGGAAGAGTTTATCCTGGTTTCCAGTTTGAGGGTTTAGGCCATTATGACAGGAAGACATGGCAGCAGGGGTGTGAAGTAACTGGTGACATTGTATCTGCAGTCAGGAAGCAGAAAGATGGATACTGTACCCAGCAAGCCTGCTTCTTCTTCAAACAGTCTAGCAACCAGACCATGGAATGGCGCCGCCTATAGGCCCCCACTTCAACCAACCCAGTCTATAATCTCCTCACAGGCATGCCACAAGTTTGTCTCCTTGGTGATTCTAGATTCTGTCAGGTTGACAGACACTATTAAACATGACAGACGGGGAGGGATAACATAGCTTAGGTACCCTTTGCCCTGTCTTTCTGTAGCAATTTTAGTGTCCCAGGAAAATAAATGCCCCTGGGCTTCAGGGGTGTGTGAGGTGGCTGGGAAAGAGGGAAGGGAACCCCACACACTGGGAGATGAAGACCCTGGCATGGAAGTTGAACCCAACTGCAGGCTATGGAACCTCCTCTGTACCCTACACTCTGCCCCCAGACTCTTTCTCTGTGAACACAAGTGCTTGGTTTATGGACTTAACAGGGGAAGAGACAAAAGATGCTAAAGGGTGCACGTTCACACTGAGACCAAAAGTTCAAGAATCTTGCTGAGTTGTTGGGCCATCATACTTTGCTTTTGATCCAGGCTTGTGACTATATTGGTATGAAAAGACTTATAGCCACAGCATTGGAGTCTCTTGACATAACTGGATGGAAAACCCTGCTTTTAACACTAACTACAGGTCTTAGGAATTTTTTAAAAAGAAAACAAATCTAGGTTATTTGATCACTGTTGGCAAGGCACCCTTAGTTCCTCCCTTCCGAATGATGATTGCAGGAAGATATTGGTAGAGATTCTAGGCAAAGCAGACAGCGGGAGCAAAACCTCCCTCAAACATTACAACCATTTCGACCACATTCACCAAAAATATATTTTACTTGTTGACTCTTAGTCTCTAGCAAGGACAGTTCCCCCACCCTGGACATGGTTCTCTCTGTATTTCCAATATTAATTCTCTCCATGACGTTCCTTTCTGGAAACCAAGCTCTGTGTTTACCCATTGGCAAGTAATGACAAAGTACATGGGCCCAGACTAACACAATGCACCAATTCGGGCTCAGCATCACCCTGTTATTATTGGCTCCTCAGCATAACTTCTCAGGTGAACCTTAGCCTGAAACCAGGAAGCTTATCACAGAAGCCAATGCAAGCAGAAAGATGATGCTGATTTATTGAGCAGTCAGAAAGAGGACACTGGACCCAAGAATATATACGGCCAGTAAGTGGCTGGCTGTGAATGGTATTGGCTAACACCAGCTATCCTGGATGCCACTCTGAACAGATCTGTATTCTAAAGATGTCAGACCCAAACTCCTTTGTCAAGTAAGAAGCAACTCCAGGTACTTACAATTTAACTAGAATATTTGGGGACATAAAGAGAGTCACAGATTTTAGGAGAGTTCTTTGCTCTTTCAGGGTGACTGAGTCTGTTGCAATCTACTGGGGTATTTTGTGGGATCCCTGGGTTTGGCATGGGGCTGGTTTCCCTTGTGCTACATCTGGGTCAGGGGAGCATTCTCTCAGCACACACAGCCGCTGATAATTGTGTGAGGGCATTTGGTGTACTCATTCTGAGACAGACCATGAGCTCGGCATTACAGAAATACACTTGAGAGAGAAAGGGAGAGACAAGAGTCTGCAACACCCTTGGCAAAGCCAGAATCCCTGGGAGACCTTGGACTGTTAATAATGAGGCCTGCTCACAAGTCTTCTCTGCCTCTGTGACCCCAAGTGCTCAAGATGGTGGCTTTCAAGTGTCTCATTTTGTGCATCTCCCAATGTGAGTTAACTCAAGGACCAGGAAATCTATTGTGATGTTTAAAGAGGGGCATTCATAGTGATTCTGGAGGGGGCTTTCCAATGCACAGGTAGCGATTTCTCTCTGCCTCCCTGGCAGCTGGTAGGAGGCAGCATGGCACAATGTGAAAAGCTGTCCTGGCTGTTACTTGCCAGCCATGGAACCAGTGACAGCCGGTGACACCTTCTTGGGGAATGGAGGACAAAAGCTCTGGTTTGTGATGTTTGCCAGCTTCCATGATGGAAATATTCCCATCACAGACAATTTGGACAGTTGGAGTCTTGACAAACAGGTTGAAAAATTCTTGAAAACGTAGCAGGATCTGGTGAGCATCAGGCATGGGTTCCTGCACACCATTGCCTGGAACCCCACTTAATTCTTGTTTCCATGGAGATGGTTTCTGTCTCTATCCTGCTATCTCTGGGACTAGGATGAACACAAAACTTTGGAACACCATGTGGTAGACCACCATGATGCTCAGTACCCACAGGATCTCAATAAACATTGGTTCTTCTAACAAAGCCATATGTATACCACAGCCCACTCATTCATTCCACACTTATTTAATACATACTGGGTACTAACTATTTGTTTTATTTTTGATTGTGTGTGTCTAAGTGTGAGTACACGTTCATGTGGTGTCCTCACAAGCACATGTATGCAAGTGCATGTGATGGCTAGAGTCCCACCTTAACTATGGTTTCTCAGGAGCCATCTACCTGGGTTTTGAGATAGTATCTCTCACTGGAACCTGGGACTTAGAGTTATAAGAGGCTGGATGACCACCGAGCCCCAAGGATCTGCCTGTTTTGCTCTTTCAAGCACTAGGATTAAAGGCATGTGACAGCATGCCTGGCTTGCTCCAGGATTGCTTGGTTTGAACTCAGGTCCTCATGCTTATGCCGCATGACTCTGCTGTATCCTCCACCTCTCAAAGGCTTTAAAGCAGACAATGATATGATCCTTACCTGAAAGCATCCTGCAAAACAATTTAGGAGACAGAATGAAGATGGGAATGCCAAGATTAATGCTGTGGGTTAGCTGTGTGAGGGTCACTTGGGGGTCAAAGAGGAACGGACATTTGCTGTGAACACAGAGCAGATGAGCAGGGGTGGAAAGCATCCCAGGAAACAGATATGGATAAGTGACCCTTCTTTTGTGGTTGCTCCTCTCCAAAGCTTTCTGAGTGACATCTTTTTCCTCTCCCACCATGAAATTTGGAAACATGCTTCATATTTGTTTATGTATGGCACAGTTATGTCTTATATATGAAAACACGAAGATTTTGACACCCCCCCCCCAAGCCAAATGGTCAGGGGGCTATCATCCTCCACTGAGGACAAGAACCTCAAATAGGGGAAAGCTATGTCTCTTTGGTGGCCAGAAAACGCAGACTAAGTCATCAATGGCTGTGTGCAAACTAAATGGATGAATAAATAGATGTCATTGCCCAAAGAAGAACTAGTTCAAGATGTGGGGTGGAATAAGCAGCATGAGCCGACTGAGGAGATAGATATGTGCTATTTACAAATAAGGAAGTCAAGCTGTGTGATGGGGTGGAAAGGGGCACAGGGTCCAAGAGACAGGTTGTCCTATGCCAGGCTCAGTGGCCCCATTCCAGGACACAGATAAGCTTCCTTAAGGGGACACCCAGTACTGACCTTCAAAACACTCTACTGCACCCCTTAGAGATGAGCCAAACAGGTCTGCAACGGCCAGAGCAGAGATGAACAACTGCAGTGAACTTACTGTGCTCCAAAGTTTTAATGAAAGAGCTGCAATTACCAAGTTCTCTGCCGTTGGCACTTGAGAATCCATCTCAATTTCCCCCCCTTTTTTTTCTGAAGCGACAGTGATTAAGGGTTCATTCTGCACATGAAACAAGTGATCAATGGCTCCTGGCAGTTGCCATTGTCTGTCTCTCTCCCCCTATCAGTAGACAATGTATCTTGGGGAGCTGCTGGGACCTGAGAAAAATGAGTTTGCCAGACACAGTTCTATTTTGATTTAGATCACAAATAGCTTGGCTCAGTTTTTACATTGATAACAAGGAGATGGTTGCATTTCCCAAGCTCTACAGTGTGAGACTCTTTTATCTCAGGGGAGAAGGGGACTGATCTTTTTGTGCTAGTTGTAGTACCCTGGACCCAGATGTTTGTATCTGACTGACTTGACCTCCATCCTTCAGGTGAGGTGGGTAGCGGGGAATTTGACTTCTGTAGGGAGGATCAACCTGGTCTCTTAGTCCTCTTGGTCCTTTTGGTCCTTCCTCTGCCATCTTAACAACTCTGTAGCAGGCATCAGGGAATAGCCTCTGTCCTAGAGAGATTGAGGGTGAGAGGAAGCCAGGCTGGGTAGAAGAATCACCAGTTACAGCTGCAGCCCCTACAGGGTCTATGGTGAGGGTCAGGTGAGGGTGTGTGTGTGTGACCGTCTGCCTTTTCTGTTGTGATGGTTCATCTCAACTGCCAACTTGATGGATCTAGAATCATCTAGGAGACAAACCTTTGGGCATGCTCCCAATGGCCCAATCTTTTCATGAACCCCCACCTCACAAAAGTTCTATTGCCTTCCTATAGCACCATGAGCCTTCAACACATGGTCGTTGGGGACAACAATGATCCAACTGTGCTATCGTTTGTTCTTGTTTTTAATTTATTTATTTAGACACAGTCTCATGTAAGTCAAGAGTACTCTTTAAGCCATGATGTAACTGAGGTTGACCTTGAACTCCTGATCCACTTTCTTCTACCACCCCAGTGCTGAGATTATAAGGGTGTGCTACCACATCTGGTTTATGCATTGTTGGGGATTGAACCCAGGGTTTCCTGAATGCTAGGCAAATACTCTACTAATTGAGCTACATGCCCAGAAGCAACCCCCCACATTTAAACATTTGTGTTTTCACTGATACAGAAGAGGCTTTGTTCTAATAGGAGATACAGTTAAGTGACTTATTTTGCCCAATTTGAGCTGTTAAAAATGTGAACTGGCTGGATTGGTCACATGTGAAAGCATGTATACTAAGTATGGCATGCATGTATTAGTGGGGTGTGTGTAGGATGAGTGTGTGTTTATAGGTAGAGACACAGCCTGTGGACCTAGAGACTCACTGTTGACCGCATTTTGTGCCAGTGTTAGTCATTTTAGATGCTTTTGTCATGTGAAAATTGTACCATCATAGCTTTCTACAAGGTGCCTTAGCTGAGATCCATCTCTGAATCCTTACATTTATGCCAACTCACCAACTCTAGATGTTGACACCTCTGTCAAAACATCTCTGATATGCACACAGCCTTCTGATCACTTCCTGGGGAAGAATTTTACATCACATGCTGCCCCTATTGGGGTGATGTATTTTTTTAAAAAAATCTGTTGCCAGTTGCTAGTTGCCAGTTAATGACTTAAATATTTGGTGAAGGCTGGAAGTGGGACTCTGAAGGCTGAAAGGGAGAAGGAAAGTCACATGTGTTTTGGCCATGTGGTAAGTCCCTGATGCATGGAGGGTAACATCAGAGAAGGATGGTCATAAAAATGTCAACTGAGGTCACATGTTGAAACTTAGAGAGAACTGAGGCAGACAGTCGGCATCCTGTTCTTGGTCAGAACCTGGGAGAGACAATGTGGTTGGCTTGATGAGTACGGGATGCTGATTATGCTGCTTATCCAAGGATGAGCATTCTGTAGACTCTACAGGAGCCCAGGCAAAGTTGCACAGGAGTCTATCTTGTGGGAAGCAATAGGTGACTAAAAATATGAGAGCTTCAGTGTGGTGGTGGTGAAGAAGTATGAAGGTAAAGTGGGCTCTGGGTACCTGGAGGCATGGGATGGGATGCTTTCTTCTGAAGGGTATGGGAATGTGAAGGTAAGCAGCTTTATGCAGAACATTCTGAGATGGGAACAGCCTGTGATATTAGACTGTTGCAGGAAGCTGTGTGGTTTTCTTGCTATGGTCTAGAAGCCTGGGTAGATAGTAGATTAGTCAACTTTCTCATTTGCTGTAATTAAACCTTCAAAGAGAACAATTCAAGGGAGTAAAGATTATTTAGATTCACAGTTTCAGAGGTGTCAGTCCATGGTTGTTTGGTCCCATGATCTTAGGCATAACATTGTGGAGATGGGAGCAAGTGGCATGGGAGAGCTTCTTCATTTCATGCTAGACAAGAACCAGAGAGACAGGAAGACAGCAAGGAAACAGGGACAAGTTACTCCCAAGGTTCCCTTATTTCCCCAGTAACTGACTTTCATTACTAGGCTCTACCTCTTAAAGTTGAAGAACCTCCAAGAATAGTACCACTACCTGGGACCCTAGTCTTTAACACATTGTTAAGGCCTGTTGAGGGCTAGGCTGATCCAAGGCTTTCCCTGAGGCCTTGATGTATGTATGGAAAAGGAACATGCTAGGCAGAACCAGTAGTATACCTTGAAGTAGTCTTATTGGATCAGTTCCAGGATGGATTTGCCCACATAGCTTGCTACTGAGGGTACAGGCTTTGGGTTGAGATTAATGTAGCTTTCAATTTTGGTCCAAAGTTTCAGAATCTCTAGGATCTTGGAAAATGTCAGTTGGTCTGACTTCATCTTCTGTGTCTTTAAGGAGTCATGATAATAGTAGCTATGCCATTGGTTGTTGCAAGAATTTTAGTAAGGGCCTTTTGCCTAGGACTTTGGAAGAGCTCCTCCTCCCCAGGTCTTGATGTATGGAGAAGGAACATAGATCTTTAGAACCAGGAATATGCTTGGCAGAGTTGGTAATGGATGGGAGCCAGGACCTTGGGGGAGCTGTGGCTTTAGATGCTGAGAACCCAACAACTCTTCCCCCTGTATAAGGCTATAGTTATCAGTCTATGTATGCTCTGTCTGTAATGTTCTTGAGATATTCTGTGTTCCCCTTGTGTAGCATAGCCTGATTATCTTCCTGCTGACTTTGTCCCATCCCCGCCCTAGAAGTAGTATATGAAGTGCTGTACTTCTTAATAAGCTTGCTTAGCATAAGACATAGTTTGTCCAAAACCTCCCAAGCCCACTTATTCTATCTTCTTTATATCTATTTCCCTGGACCTTTCTTTTCAGGACCCTGTCACTAAAGAATGACTTGCTGGTCCAGGTTGTGAGACTGGGGGATGTGTTCAAACAGTTGGCAGTTGCTGGGCATGATATACACACATGGATCTAACTAGTGAATTCAGGATTGCCTTTGTTGAAATCGAGGAGACTTAAGTATATCTAAGAAGATGGGAGTTGAAAGAGATGTGGGCTGAAAACAAAGAAATGAAGGTTTGACAGTCTTCAGACTTTGGGTGTAGTAGAGTATAGAGGTGTATGTCACATCACCCAGAGAATGGCATGTGAGGGAAAATGACCAAGTCCCAGGGAATACTAGGATTCATGAATGAAAAGATGACCTGTATTTTAGTTTCATTTATGTTGCTGTGATAAAATACTCTTTAAAAAAAAGCAACATAGCAGAGGAAGGAGTTATTACAATTCCAGGTCATAGCCTATCATTTTGAGAAAGTCAAGACAAAAACTGAATCAGCTAGTCACATCACATCTCTAGTCAAGAGTAGGAAGCATAAACTCATCTTTGCTTGATTGTTTGCTCTTAGCTAGCTTTCTTCTTGTCTTACCTAAGGTGTAGCTGAGGGAATAGTGCCATACACAAGGGGCCTGAGGGAGAAGACAGAGGTGTGTGAAGGTCACCCCAGGGCAATGTCATAGAAATCTAAGGAGGGAGCATTTCTCAGGAGGAGGACACTGGTGACAATGTCATATGCCACGAAATGAGCTTATGAGATCAGTGCCAGGGTGGATTTGACTACATAGCCTCCCACTGAGGGCTTTCAGTTGAAGTAAATGAAGCTTTCGTCTTGGTTCAAAGGCTCGACATCTCTAAGATCTTGAAAATGGTTACTCTTCTATCTTTCTAAAAAACACCTATGTTTCTAAGGAGTCATTGCCATTGCTACTTTATTGAGTTATTGCAAGAATTTTATCCACTTTAATTGTTATAGCTATGACAGACAAAATGGTGATGAGACCTACAGTCCTGTGGTAAGAATTATACCAGAGAACATATAACTCCATAATTCGTGTTCAGCCCAGATGAGCAGGGCAAGAGCTCCAATCAGAAAACTGCATGGTACAGGTCCATACTGGGAGGACTTGGTGTGGACCTGTGACAGGCTTTGGATTCTGACTGAACCAGGGTACTGGACTCAGATTCTATGGAAATGGAACCTGTGTTCATAGAATCTGATCTGAGAGTGCTGACATTAAAGTAATGACATGGAGGGTTAACCATATTGATTTTAATGAGGCTCTAAAAAAATAAATGCCAAGACATATGAACTTAAAAGGTTAGAAGACTGAGCCTTCTAGGCAAGTGCTTCAGCCTCCATTTCTATCCCCAGAGTCCACTTGGAAAGTGCACACTCAGATGCTGGGTGTTTGCTTTACCAGGAACTGCCCCTCACGGTCATTGTGGCACTCAGGGGCAAGTCTACCCTTAGTACACAGGCAGAACACAGCTTCTCTGGCTCACAACTTGAAAGATGGTTGTAGGTGAGAAGGTGAAGAGGGAATCATGAAATAATCCAGGTGAATTCAGATTCCCTAAAGAAAATTCCAAAGCATGAGGGCTACAAGTGGGGACCCATAATTACAGAAAAATAGTTAGTGAGCTACAGAAAAAAACAAAACAAAACCAGTAGCATGTACTCCCATTGAAATGTGGATAACACTGTCTTAGGGTTGCTATTGCTGCAAAGAGACATCATGGCTGTGGCAACTCTTACAAAGGAAAGCATATAGTTAGGGCTGGCTTTCATACATTTCAGGGGTTTAGTCTATTGGTCAGTATGGTAGGTAGCATGGCAGCATACCAGCAGACATGGTGCTGGAGAAGGAGCTGAGAGTTCTACATCTGAATCTGCAGGCTGCAGGAAGAGAGAGAGAGAGAGAGAGAGAGAGAGAGAGAGAGAGAGAGAGAGAGAGAGACTGGGCTGGCTTGAGCTTCTGAAACCTCAAAGCCCACCCCCAGTGACGAACTTCCTCCAACAAGGCTTCACATACTCTAAAAAAGGCCACACACCTGAATCCTTTCAAATAATGCCACTCCCTGTGAGTCTATAGGTGACATTCCCTACTCTAGCCACACCACACAGAGAAATCTGAAGATGACTTTAAGATGAACATGCCTGAGTTTTACAAAGATACAGAGGAAGGAATGATACCCCAAAAGGCAAGAAATCACTAAAAAACAACAGACACAGAGAAATCAGAAGCCAGTAGATAAGGAAAAAAGTAATTTGGAATAAAATCTTGTTTTGGAGACAAGATTAAATTTGGAATTGATATGCCTAAGACAGCAGCAATGAATTTTGGGATATAACATGGGTGACTTCACTCCAAGGGCTGCACAGAGACAAAAAGATTAAAAATAGAAAGACAAGTTAGCAGACATTGAAGACAGACTGAGGGATTCCAGCATAAGTCTAAATGGATTGTCAGAAGTAGACAGCTGGGCATCTGGGGGAAAAGTTTTAAAACCTGAGATGCTTACGAATTTGAAAGACAGACACAAGCACTCTGATTAAGGGTATATGATAAACACTGAACAAGAATATGCCTCCCATAATGCCATAATTTCTATAATAAGAGAATAGAAACTCCTGAAAAAGCCCTAGTCTGCCCTTCCTCCCTCTCTCTCCCTCTCCCTCCCTCTGACTCACCAGCATGGATACAGGGCTTTTTTGTCAGATACACTTTATTGCCAGAATTCTAGAGAGAGAAAATCTCAGAGCCTCCCTCCTGTTCAAGGACTCATTATACCCAAGTCCCTTAATGGAAGGACTCCCACAGCCTTGGGGAGAAGGGGCACCTGAGGAGGGAGGGCCCCACCTGTCCCAGATGCTCTGCTGGGGGAGGGCCCTATAGCTCTTCTGTTCTTTCATCTGTCCCTGATGGATGACAACCCATGCCACTTACGTGTTTCACAGATGTGTTGTTATCGGGGTGCTCTTTGATACATGGAGATGAAAGATGCTGGATTAATTCAAAGCTTTATTTATTTATTTATTTTTTACTATTATTAATAGTTAAATTGCCGAGCACACTGTGACAGCCCTGTCAGGAGCCCTCCGATGCGTCCTCTTTCCTGCAAGAGTAAACACTGCCTTCAGAGGCTTTGGCTACTGTTTTATTTATTTTTTTCTTTCTTAGCACTGAAAAATGACTTGAAATCACAGTATTTAGGTTGATGTTATTTTTGATGTACTTGTTTGCCTCTAAAACTCCTTTGTACTTCCTCCTCCATGTGAACGATGGGCAGGCAGAAGGGAGTTCAGGGGCCAGCCTGACCTTGGAGGCTGGCTGGTGTCTGCACAGAGGTGCTCAGACACCAAGGTGTCATGAGGGTTGCATTGGAAGTGCACACTGGGCCCTGGTCTGATGTCCTGACTGTTACCTTTTCCCAAGTCACCTCTGAACGTAGAGTGAACTTGCTGTTTCTAACTCACAAGCTCCTTGACAGCTGGTGTAGGATGGTGTGCCACCATTTTTGTTCTCCAGATGGCAAAGAATGACTTGAAAGCAAATCAAATTCACATTTGAGACTCATTTATCTTAGCTCCCACCCCAGGCTGAGGAGAGATTCTGACATCATTGTCACAGGTTGTACAATTTACAGGGGAGGCCAAAGGTCTTTTCGGTCCAGCCTTCTTCTGGGATGTAGATAGTGTACATGGCCAATGGCCAAGTTAAGCATTCTCTTAAAGGAAAGTTGACTGGAATATTCCAGTCAGAATACAATTTACCAAGATGGCCAGAACACAGCAACAAAACAAGTCACAGGTTCCTAGTTCTGGACTGGTCTGAATAACACCTTCTTAAAAAAAAAAAAAAAAAAAAAAAAAAAAAAAAAAAAAAAAAACCTCTTCATGAAGGAATTGGGAGAAAATTCAGATGAAGATTAATAGGCTGTGAAATGAAAGCAGTAAGATAAATGACTAATTCAATAAAATTCTTTGCTCCCTGATTGTAACCCAAATCTCACATTCTATTCAAAGCAGTAATTTTCCTGAGAGAAAGGTTTGTTTTGGAACAAGATACTGATTAGGCTTTTGGGCTGCTTACTAATCCAATTAATGATGTGGAGTGAGCCATATGAACGCAGTGGAAAGGATTGAATTAGGGGAGGTTTGCAGTGAAGCTGACGTCAGCAAAGACAGCATTTGTTACAACTTCCAATCAACACAGGGCATTGATGGGAGATCATCTCTAAAGTCATCACTTAGAAAGTAGTTGGTCAGTTATTTCAGAGAAAAGACAGCAAAGTCTTATAGTTCCCATGTAAAATAAACTAGATTTCCCGAGTTACAAGATTCTATCAGTACTGAGCTGTGAACAAAGAGGAGGAGGAAGAACTGGAGAGATTGCTCAGTGGTGAAGAGTGCTTGATGGCTGGGAGAAGATCAATCAGACCAGCATCACCTTTGTCACCATCATTACTGACTTTACTGCCCCCTGTGGTGTCCTATCTGAGTCTCTTAGAGATGACCCAGGAGTTCTCTAGAGCTAGACCCATCTCGAATGAGATCCCAGATACTTGATATCCTAGGTTCAGGCTCTCAGACAACTTCCTTAGCCTCAGCTTCCACATCAGAAAGATGGACTAGCGGGACTATAGAGACAACTCAGCACATGAGATCTTGCTGAGGACCACAGTTGAATTCCCTGCAATCATGTTGGGAGGCCCACAGCCACCTGTAACACTATCCCCAGGGGCTCAGATGCCTTTTCTGGATCCACTGGGTACCTGTACTCATATGCACATACCATTCTCCCATATAAACATAATTAAAAATAAACTTAAATCTAAGAATATGAAAGGGAAGAGGAGAAGGAGGAAGAAAAGCCATTTGAAACCATCACAAAGGAATAAAATAGACAGACAGAAAATATGTAAACAAAAGACTTTCAATGTCATTATTGTTAAAGAAATGAAAACAGAAACTAAAGGCTTCAGAATAACTGCAATTCAAGATCCAAGTCCAGGCACAAATGAAGGAACTAGAACTTGATGTTACTGTTAGTTCTTTGGCAGATATTTAGAGTTTGAAATGTAGGTTTACTATGAGGACCAGCGTTATATTTACCCTAGAGAATGAACATTATGTTGATCAGAGAAGTGTATTTGTTTTGTGATTGCCTAATTTATAACCACCCAAACCATGGGAACAATATAAATGTCTGTCAGTCGGCAAATTAATGAACAAACTCTTGCATGTCCATACAGTGAAATGCTACCCAGATGACAAAAGTGATTCATGGAATAGAAATGAATCTTAAGAGTATTTGCAAAATGATAGGAACCAGAACTATGCTTTCTGTTTCTAAATATAATGAATTCCTTGCAGAAGTTCTTAATTTCAGGGGTGGGGGAGGGGTAATGATAATATGAGCCAAGAGACAGAAGATGGACAGGAGGAGGAGATAGAGATTTGGGATTGAAAGAGCATAGGAGCGAATCTAAAAAAAGTTCCCAGTGGTCAAAAGTCAAAGAATTTAAGCAACAAAAGTAAATTATGGCACTTACTGCTATAAACTTTCATCTTAGGATTGCATTTATTGTGTCCCTAGGATTTTGTTATGTAGTATTTCATTTTCATTTGTACTTGAACTTCTTTTCTTTTTGATTTCTGCAGTGACCCATGTTGTTTAGTCTCCATGAGTTTGCATGCTTCCTGTAGTCCTGCAGCTGTGAATATCAAACTTTTTTCCACTATAGTTAGAGAGAACACAGAATGTTATTTTAAATTTTCTATACTTGTTGAGACTTGCTTTGTATCCTAATATGTAACCAGTTTGGGAGAAGATGTGCATTCTTCAGTATTTGGGTAGAATGCTCTGTAGCTGTCTGTTAGATGTCCTTTAACTGCAATGGTTCTATGTTTACGTTTTGTCCAGATGACTTGTTTATTGGTGAGAGTGGGAAGTTGAAGTGACCATTACCACTGTGTTGTGGTCAATCTATATGTAGTTTTGCATTTCATAGTAAGACGTCTATGAAATTGGGTGCAGCTGTGTTTGGTGAATATATGTTTAGAATTCAAATATTGTCTCGCAGGATTGTTCTTTTAAAATTGTGAAACGTTAATAAAGAAAACAGAAGAAAACACAAATAAGTGGGAAGGTATTCTATGTTCGTGGACTAGAAGAACTAATTAGTAAATGCCCATGCTATCCAATGTGATCCATATGTATAATGCAATCACTCAAATTAGTTTCCTTATAACATTTACAAAATTTAATTCAAATACAAATATAACTTATTCTCATTTTTCTTCCTTCCACTTTTCTTAAGTCCACCTCCCCATTCATGGCCTCTTATTCTTTAACTATTATTATTATTATGTACATGTATAAATGAATACATATATGAATACAACTTGCTGAGTCTGTTCAGTGTTGCTTATATGTATACATTCTTAGAGCTGACCACCTGACATTAGATAACCACTTAGGTGGCTTATAGTTGGGGAAGACTAAGTTTTCCTTGTCAGCAGTTATTAATTACTTACAGCTCTTCATTTAGGATTGGGGCACTGTGAGATTTCCCCCATCTATGTTGGCTTGTCTATTTATATTGTCATCACTCAGGCATGTTATTTAGGCAGCCATATTGTTGAGGTATCATGAATGTAGATCCCTTGTAACATCTAAAAGACACAATTTCACAGCTTCCAGGTCCTGTGGCTCTTATATTCTTTCTGCCCTTCTTCTGTGATGTTCCCTGAGCCTTAAGTACAGAAGTTCCATTGTGAACACACGAATTGGGACTGGCATCCCATGGTCACTTGTTCTCTGCATTGTGACCAATTGTGACTCTGTCATGGTCTCCTCTGCTTCAAAAGGAGGCCTCTTTGAAGAGAGACAAGAGTTGTACTTATCTGTGACTACAAAGGATCGGCGTTTAGAATGCAGTTAGAATTACTGGTTTAGGAAAGTGGTGGTAGTTAATAGTCCTCTAAGATCCATGACCTCACTGGCTATGGGGAGTTGGCTGGATGCCACAGAAATAGGAAAAACAACCCTAAAAGCCATGTGGAACTACAAAAGAGCCAGAACAGCCAAAGAAATCTTGATCAAAAGGAAAAAAGCTGCAGTTATCATATGATCTGGTTTCAAAATTTACAAAAAAGCAGTAGAGATAACACCATCATGGCACCAACATAAAAACAGATCTCTTCTTTAATGGAACAGACTAGAGAGCTCCATAATAAGCTCATGTGGTTATGGCCAACTGTTCACTGGCAAAGGCATCAAGAACATAGGTCAAGGAAAAGATACTAATTTCCTAAACAACATTGGTAAAAATGCATAGCCACTTGCCCAAGATTAAAATCATTCTTCTATCATTCCTGTCACCAAAATGAAATAGAAGACTCTGAAGTCCTAGAAGGAAGTAGAGACATGCACATAACATTGATCTTGGTATAGGTAACTTGGAAGTGACTTTAAATGTTCTCTTTACAAGAAATAATGAGTATTTGAATCAATGGATGCATTAGTTAGCTTGATCTGTCCATTTCAGGACTGGAGAGATGTCTCAACAATTAACAGCACATACTTCTCCAGAAGAAGACCTGAGTTTGGTTACCTGTACCCCTGTAGGGCAGCTCACAACCATCCATAACTCAATTCCATGATATCCAATACCCTCTTCTAGCTTTTATGGATATCTGCACAAACATGCACATACCCACACAATATATACATAACTAATCAAAACTAAAGTTCTGTTGTTTTTGTTTTGGTTTGGTTTTTTTGGTTTTTCAAGACAGGGTTTCTCTCTGTAGCTTTGGTGCCTATCCTGGAACTTGCTTTGTAGACTAGGCTGACTCATAGAAATTCTCCTGCCTCTGCTTCCCGAGTGCTGGGATTAAAGGCGTGCACCACCACTGCCCAGCAATCAAAATTAAAGTAAACAAGTCTTTAAAACAATGAGTACAGAGCTAACAAGATGGCTCAATGGTTAAAAGTGCTTGCTACCTGAGCCTGACAAATTGAGTTTGATTCCTGGATCACATGGTAGAAGGAGAGAACTGACTCTTGAAAGTTGTGCTCTGACCTCCATACATGTACTATGTATGGCACATGCATGTCCACACTCACACATAAAGCTCTCTTACATACAATAATAAAACAATTTTAAGTTAAAAAATTTTAAAAGAAAAAGTCCCTGAGACACTCTGTCTATGGTAAGCAGTGTAAAGATCCTGGCACATGTCCTTCCAGTGTCTGAATTCGAATATATATATTTAAACCTTTATTATGTCAGAATTACATGTACAGCTTCACTTCTTGTCAAAAACACAGTGTTAATTATTTTCTCAGACTCTTCCATCATAGTTTATCTGTACTACCTTCATAGTCTTTTGGAGTGAATACTACAGTCTCTTTAACTCTTTCTGGATGCAAACTTGGATTCTCTTCATGGAATATGCAAATGTATGACGTTTATGAGCCACACCCAAGGATAGCATCCAAACAATTTTATATAAGCATAAGCCACTTAGGCCAGGACAGAGTCTGTGGTGTTTGGGGAATGGTCCTCAAAGACTGTGATGATGGGAGACAATTGAAGGACGTATTTTGGATTTACGAAGGGCATGGAATTAAGCTTTTTGGTTGCGCTAAATGGATTCGATTTCCGGGATGAATGCCTGAGAGAATGTTTATTAAGCACCTGGAGAAATGGAAATTAATACGAATGTCTATTAGCCACTAAAGCCCACGGAAGGACAAGACTGAGCCATGGTGGCACAGAAGAAGAGAGAGACATGATAATGGAGGACTCAGCATGTGTGGGGACTTACAAAGAAGACAGAGACTCACAGCATAATGAAAGACCCCCGAAGAGGTACTTTCGTAGAAGGAGACCCGCACCCAGGAATCAGCGAGACCACGAACTTGGATGCAAACTGCAAGAGGCTTTATTGGAGATACGGGTACCCGGGAGACTTAGCTTCTGTGAGGCCAAGCCCCCGAGCCAAGGGAAAGGGGTCCTTATATAGGGAAAAAGGCGCAAGCTAGAAGCAGGGATTCTATTGGATAATTCTAATGAGGCATTGTACAGAGCTATTCCCATTGGTCAATGTAAATGAGGCGCTATACAGGGTTATTCAAATGAGGCGAAGTATAGAGTTATTCAAATGAGGTGAAACACAGAGTCTTTCAAATGAGGCGAAATACAGAATCATTTCTATTGGATGGTTCAAATGAGACACAGAGCCATTCCAGATCAGCATATTCTCAAGGTCTGGTGTCTGGTACAACAGACTCAATTCCCCCCCTCCGAGTCCTGATGGCTGACCTTGGGGGCGGAGACCTTGGGACAGAGTGTTTCTCATCGGGCGGGGGCTCAGGGGCAGGGCTCCAGGCCGGCTCACTTGGTGTTCGTTCTCGTGCCGGCCCACCTGGTGCTCGTCCTCGGGCCGGGCGGGGGAGTGGCGGCGGGGGGTGGGGATCGGGGAAGCCGCTGACCGGAGGAGGAGGCAAACTTGAGAAAGAAAGGGCTAAGGGGCAGGGGTCTTTCATAATTAAATCAAGTCCTTGGACAGCTGAGCAACAGGCTGCTAATGTGCCACAGAAGAGGCTGAAGACACTTTTGAGAACGGAGATTTGGTTTCAGTGTCTGTGGAAGCCAAGCAGATCCTGTGGCCCAGCATCTGAAAGAGAGTGCGTGTGTTAATTGGTGATGTGCCTGATACAGAGGGGTCTGGCTCTGCAGCTTTACCTAAGATAATGACACGCAGATGGTCATTTATTTATTTAGAAATGCCATTATTTTATCAAAGGAGATTAGTCAGTGAGCATAGTGTGGATGCCTGGTAGGGTCTGTGTGTGTATGTCTGATGGGGGTGGGTGGTGCGTGCATATATGCATGTTTGTATGTGTCTGTATTGGTGTATGTGCACTTGTGTGTGGAGGTCAGAGGTTGATGGCCAGTGTCTTTGTTGATTACTCTCCATTTATATACCGAGGCAGGGTCTCTCACTTGAACCCAGAGCTCACTTATTCACTGAGTCTAGCTAGCCAGCTTGCTGTGGGAGTCAGTTCCCCATCTCCATGTCCTGAATGCTGGGATTACAGGTAGGCTATGCCCTGTCTGGTATTTATGTGGGTTCTTGGGATCCAAACTCAGGTCCTCATGCTTATGTGACAAATGCTTTATCTGCTAAGCCATCTCCCTAGACCAGGTATGTATAGTGTTAACTCTTAGCCAATCCCCACACTTCCAAAGATACTGGTGACAGTCCAAAGTTCAGAAAAGTGTGGCAGGGGAAGAACAATGTGAACAATAAACACATCTTCCCTGAGTCTGTGAAAGGCCATTTTAACACAAAGCATGATGGTAGCAGAAACAGTCAACAACCTGCCAGGGAAATCCAGACTGGAGAGGCTACTCAAAGGAGAGGCTTAGTATCAGAGGTCCCTGATCTTGCCACACACACCTTCTTGATGCCCACTGTTTCTCTCAGGTGTTTCTAAATAAAGCAAACACACTCTTCTGCTAGTGTCCACACATTCTGCCGAGTGGATAGTCAGGCTAGTTCCAGAGGCCTGCTTAGCTGTTCAGGAGGAAGGAGAAGAAAAGAGGAAAATGGTTTCTGTGATGTAGACAGAGTGGGCTGTGGCTATTCCCTGTGTTGTGTAGGCCTCTGATGGGGTAAGAGCCACTTCTGCCAACCTGAGAGGGATGCTGTACTCCCCAATGAGATTAGCATTGCATTTCTCTTGTTTTACCTTACGGAATAAGACTCAAGTCTATGGACTTGTTTCCAGTAAGGCAATGTTCTCTGAAAGGAAAAGTAACATATTCCCAGAGACTGGATTCAACAGCTTTGGAGTTCATTTCCTGCCCTTCATAGGAAGATGTCACACACTGAATTCAGGGCTCTTTGGAATTGTCATTCCTGCCATGTGCTCCCATGAACTCATGGTTTCTAGAACCCATGAGGTTTCTTTCAGACCTCTAAGTCCTGGGAGGTTGCTGAAATCAGTGCTTTTCTCTGTCATGTGCACTGTCCCCTGGTGAGTCCTAAGATACAACTTGACATTCAACCCCCTTAGAGAATTTCTGTGTCAGTCAAGTTTCCACAAGGGAATAGATGATATCCTCATGTTAAAGTAAGTGCATGGTGTGTGCGTGGTGCGTGTGTGTGTGTGTGTGTGTGTGTGTGTGTGTGTGTGTGTGTGTGTGTGTGTGTGTAGAGCTAACACTGGCAGAAGAATGCAGAGGGGAGACCTGTCAGCACTCTTCATTCCAAAGAGATGGGTTACCAGATCCAGACCCAGAATGTCAGCCATGTATAAAGGCCAACTTGTGGGAAGCCAGACCCAGTTGGTCACACACAGGTTGTACAACCCTAACCCTAAAAAAGAAAATTGAAAATACTCCCAAATCTGAATTTTCTGAGTTCTGAACATGACTCTACAATTGGAAAATTTCACCCTTGATGTTCTGTGACAGTCACAGTCAAGATAGAGACACACTGAAAACATTGAACAAAATTACCTTCAGCCTACTTGTATGAGGTATATATGAAACATGGTTTTTCTGTTTGGACTTGGGTCTTTCACCTAAGATATCTAATTTTATATATGCAAAGATCCCTAAATCCAAAAGGAAATCTGGACTCTCAAAACACTTCTGGTCTCAAATGTTTCAAAGAAGAGTTGTTGAGTCTATAGATCCTATAGCTCTTCTTGTTTCTGTCCTTCTGATCTGTTGGGCAGCCTAGGAACTGCAGCCAGAAGCCAAGGGAAGGTCCTGTGCTTGTGACTCAGGTGGCACAGCTCTGAGTCCCAGAGTGGGCAAGATAGAGAAGGAAGGAGATTAGATGGAGGGGAGGAAAAGAAAGACAGGAAATAGTTCAACCCTTGTACCTGCTGAGCCCTTTCCTGTCCTTTGTGTCACTGAAATGTCATAGTTTCCAAGTAGCAAACACAAAATCACTGTCGCTTTGTTTTGTTTTCTTTCATGTGGGAAACTTAACCCACAGCCACATCAACTTCTGATGTTCTTATACAAGGCAGCAAAGGAGAAACCGCATAATTAAGTAACGTCGATGCTATTTTACTTACTTCTGTAGAGAGCCTTGAGGTGCTGACTGATAATCACAGTTATTTATTTCCCCATTGATTCCATGTTCTCCTTATCCTTTACCAGCCCCACAATTTGAACGGACTTTTAAATTTCCTCATGGCTAAAGACACCGGAACCTTCATTCCAACAAGGTGGTGGGATTGAGTCTATTGAGGTCCACTATCAAATCCATTGTCTAAGGAGGCACTTATAAGGCACTCCAGGGGATGGGGCGATGGCTCAGTCAGTACAATGCTCATTGCACAAACATGAGAACTTGAGTTTGGATCTACAGCATCAACATTCAAAACTTGACATGGCAGCCTGCGTCTTTAATCTCATCACTGCGTAGGAAGACATAGGTGGATCCCTGGAGCTTGCTGGCCATCCAGCCTACTCAAATTGGCAAGCCTGAGATTTGATGAGAAACCCAAAACACACACACACACACAGAGAGAGAGAGAGAGAGAGAGAGAGAGAGAGAGAGAGATATTTCCAATCTAGTCATTGTTTTTTTTAAGACATTAGTGATGGATATTCTTCCTGGTTAGTGCATTCATGCTCATGAACTCTTTTCAGTTCCTTCTGGTTCAATGATATAAGGTCAGAAGGGTCAATGAGCTTCTAATTCATTGGCACTCTGACTTCTGGATCCACTGCATCCAGGCTGTGGGGATGAGAAGCAGTAATTATTGAAGTAAGTTATGGGAAATGACAGGACACTAGTTTTCTAGTTCTTTCCTGGATTTTCTGCTAGTTTCTTGAAATCCTAGCTGTCAGAAAGTCTGCTTTTCAAACTACATTCTGAGTCCCCTAGGGGAGTGGCCTAAGCTCACTGGTGTTTCTCCAGCTGGTTTGAATCTAAGCCCTCAGGAGGCCACCTCACAACTCTGCAGAGCCAGACCCTTCTGAGTAGTGTAAGACCAATGAGTTCCTCAGCACTACCCAAGGTCTGACCTCCCTGTTGTAAAATGTGTCCCCTGGTTTGAGACAACATGACCTGGGGCACCACACTGAATAAGATACTCTGTAAGTCAAAGCAGTTTGGATAGGTATGACAAGTACATGTCTAACATATGTGCCTAGTCCCAAAATGATAGACTAAACCCATTCTATCTTCAGAGGGGTCTAATATAGTCAAGTAGTGCCACTCAGCATTGCTTTCTGATAGTATGAAAACTCTCAATATTGATATCAGCCCTCACAAGTGTTAGACTATGCTAGCCATAAACTACATCCATTTGTTCTTGAGAATATTTCCACAGTGTTATTACGATGTTCATCATCTATCTTTGCAGATGTAGTCAACATTGTTCATGAGCAGGGATCACACCCATTGAGTAGGTACCAGGTAACTAGAAAAAAAAAAAGGGCTGCCTTGCTACCCACAGAATGGATATCTTGTCCACCTGATAGATGACTATCTCCATTGGATGCTTCAGGTGGTCATTTAGATGGCTGGGGTATCTTCACATTTTGTGTCTGAGAAGTTTGTTCCATTACTTCCAGTCTTCCAGCTTCCTTCTACCCTATTTTGGGTCTCACCAGGCAACCTCCCTACATCCCATAAGACAGAGTAGAAGCCCATGCCATTTCTCCTTTTTTGAGTTACCTTGTTCTTAACCGTGGTATGTGGATGGATTTCAGAGAGCCCCACTAACTTGGATGGGAGAAATAATACATCTCTGTTTTCAGAAACATCAAAGTGATACCTAGCATTTCTTCTAATTAAGAGTCTAGTCAGCAAACCACAGTGGTGCTAGTATACCTGTGGCTTGACGTGAACTGAAATCACACAGTATTCAGCAACACATCCCATTGTTTGTGAATGGAGGCAACATCTATGCCTCACTACTTTGATACCATGGCCTCTCTTAGAGATGCTGCTAGTAGTAGCATGCAGTTTCCCTGCTTGAGCAGTGTCGCCAATACAGATGAAATTATTTGTTCTTTCACAACCCAGACACTTGTATTACATTGAAAATTAATTTACTGTTTTTAGATTTATTTTTGTTTGTGTCTGTGTGATGGTTTGCTGAATGTGTGCATGTACCTGAGAAGGCTGGAAGAGGGCAGCAGATTCCTTAGAGCTGCAGTTACAAGCAGCTAAGAGTCACTCAGTGTATGAGCTGTGAACTGATCTCTAGTCCCCTGAGAGAGCAATGTACATGCTTAATCACTGAGCAACCTCTCCAGCCCCACTTATATTACTTTCTAGTATTCCTTGTCTCCAATAATCTGTTTGATAAACTTGTGAAAACTGATTGTCATTTCTCAGAGTTTGCTAAAGTTTGAACTGGATGGTTCCATGGAAATTCTTAGCTATGTATTGCACACTTTCACATTTGCATTTGCCAAATAAGGAAGCCCCATGCTACTGGAAAGATAGTGGTAGAAGCCATATGTCTTAGACTGGCCTGGGCTGGTTTGTGGACTGGAAAGAGGAAAAGAGCTGGTGGTAGCATCCTTGCTTGCTTGTGGGTTCTGGTCTGCTACAGTTGACTTTTAAGAAAACCCTTCTGAAATCTGTTGTGAAGACTTGGCATGCTCAGTGTGTGGAGGAGGAAAGCAGATGCTTCTCATGATAGCCAGCTCCCTGCTTTTGTTCTCAGTGTGCACGCCAGTGCCTTTAGAGAATTCTTATTTTGAGAGTCCCTTTTGGACAGTACAGAGCCCTCAGTATTTTGGAAATGGTAGGAGCAATTTTTTCCCCAAACAAAACTTTGCCTGGAAGTAAAAGCTTTAGACTCTGCAGATGGCATCCTGAAACACCCCATGAGGCATCAGCATTGGTGTGTAGTGGAAATGGAAGCTCCTTGAGCCCAAGTCACTCATTCTTTTCTGTGCAGCTACTCACTGGTAACATAGCACCTTCCAACAGTCAGATGCTTCATCAATACCCAAAGAGCTGTCTGCTTAATTAAAGGTAGATTTTTGGGTCTGGGGAGGTGGCTCAGCCAGGATACTGCTTGTCATATTTAAGGCAAGCAGAAGGACCTGACTTTGTTCCCTAAAAGCCATGTAATAAAACTCCAGGCATGATGGTATGTGCTTATAAACACAGGTCTGGGTAAATGGAGCCGGACATGCTGTGGTGTTCACTAGCCAATCAGCCTAGACTACTCTGTGAGCTCCAGGCCAGAGAAAGACCCTGTCTCAAAAAAAAAAAAAAAAGAGCCAAGGTAGTTGGCATTTTTGAAGGATGGCACTTGAGGTTGACCACTGACTTCTAAATGTTTGCATGTGCATACACACATACATCTACACACATATGTACATATGTACACAATGCACACATGTGCAGTTGCACAAACACATGCATTTGTATGTACACACATTTGCAGATGCACACACATGTACATTTGCACTCATGTGTTTGCACACACACACACACACACACACACACACACACACACACACACACACACCAGGTCTCTGAATTACAGGGTATTAAAACAGCTTTGCTAAGTCAAGTTCAAGAAGCCTTCCTGCACCCAGAGAAGGTTCTTTTGGAGGGGGACCCAGGAGCCATCGATAACAGGGAAAGGTGGAAGGAATATTACTTTGAGATGATGGAAAACAAAGCCCACTCTTGAAACTTCCTGAAGAAAGAACTTTACCCATGAGTTGCTGACTTTGACAATATTTGTGACCATATGAAAAAAATAAATCTTTCAATTCATGCCTTGAAGTTACTACCACTGTGTATATAACTGAAAAATTCAAACTCTTCTCACCTTAGCCACTGATACAGAAGGAAACATGGGACCACCATCATCACAAATGCTCACCTATCTTTGGAGTTGCCCCCAAGGGTGAGATACCAAATTCTCTGTCAATTTCTTTGAAATGATAAAACAGGAAACACCTGGAAACTCTTCAAATGTTTTGCCAATTTTATCTCTACCATGATTTCCCTAAAGTTGAACTATGGATTCCCAAATAGACTTTTCTCTGATATAAGATGTATGGAAAACATGTGTGGAAACAAGGAAGAAAATGTTGATCTTGGGATAGAAATATGGACTACATACAGTACAAGCTTGGTACAGTTAGCAGTTTAACAGTTTAATTAAAACCTTCTCCAAATGTTCTCTTGGCTCTTGAGAGAGTCTGTTTAGAACTTGTGAGGTGAGCTGGGGAAATGTCAATGCATTTAACTGAGCCTAAAAATTGTAATCATTAAAAGAAAGATAATTAATTGAATATCCAGCCTGACATGGCTGTTGCTGGTTCCTGACACCCAGAGCTTAACACGCTTATTCAGGCAAATGACTATTATGGTTTAGATATGAAGTAGACCCCTCAAAGGTTTGTTTAACAAAGGTTTGGTCCTTTGTGGCATTAGTTTGGAAGATTCTGGAAAAATTGGGAGATGGGGCTTAGCTTCAAAAAGCAGGTCACTGGGTTCATGTCTTTGGAATAGGGTAACTTGTCCTAGGCCACTCTGCTTCCTGTTCATTATGAAGTGAATAGCTCTTCCATCCACACAATTCTACCACCCACAGGTACTTCCTGAACTCCTGTGGCCAAAGCAACCATGGATAGAATGCCCTGAAACAAGCCTTACCCCCTCTGAGTTGTTCTCTTGGATATTCTGGTCAGAATTATATAAAAGTAACTAAGACAATTACATTGGCATATCTTCAAAAAGAACAAACATCAATCTTAACTTGTCTATATTGTCCCTGTGTTTGATGTGCTACTAAAGAAGTATGGGTATTGCTATGTTATGGGCATACATATAAACATATATATCACAACATAAAACTAAATGTATGTATGATTACATATCAACTATATTTTAATAAGATGGGCTTGTTTTGTGGTCTCATGTATTTTATCTTATGTCCTTAAAAATATTTCTCTGAAAGTGTGTGGAGATTGCACGGGCCTGTCAAGGAGGATCATGTGACACAGAGTAAACACTATTCTAAATTCTGTGCCAACCAGAATTGTGGCTACTTGGAGAAAGCCAGCCAGGGAATATATATATTATTGATTTTTCATTCCCACAATTCCCTTGCTATGGTTGCCTACTGCTTGAACCCTCTACAAGCCAAGGTTAGGGAGAGAGGTTTGGGAACCTCCTCAAGGTCCACATTCAGGGACAGGCAGAAGTTATCATAGGAGGAAGCGTGACAATAGTGAGGTGGGGCAAGGGTAGGACAGGGGTGGGCAGACACCTCACAGGGTCTTCCTGACAGTCCTGCCACCTTCCTCCAATTTTATACCCGCTACAGTGACTGTAGCTAAATTGCTTAATCTGGTCTCGCACTGATCATTCTGAGCACTCATTCGCTGCCATCTTGCTGAATAAACATCTCTCTTTCACACGGAAAACAAACTTTGGTCACATATCCACTTTGTCTCTCACCAAATTGGGGAGGCAAGGGAACATAGATTCTAAACAATAAGACAGAGGTAAGACAGGTCCGGTGACATCAGCACTCATGCTTGTTAGCTGGAACAGGTCGGTGGCACCTTCATGACTGTGATATGGCTTATCAGAAAGAATGCAAGTTCAAGATTAAATATTTATAGTGAATACTAGAGGTCAGCAGAAGACAGAGCCTTGTTTATAGGAAAGCTTACTGGACTGGGGTTAGCAATTTCTCTTCTCGTGGAGGCTTAAAGTTGTTTGGATTCTGTTTCCCCCCCCAACATGTGAGTCTGTGAAGGTTATATTTGCTTACAGTATGTATTATTTAGGCATTTCTTTTTACAACACTGTCACAGCCAAAATTTAATAACTCATAGTTGTTTTTGTCTCCAAATTATTTCTTTGCTTCTCATTTTTTTTTTCTTTTCCAAGGTGGGTAGTAAGATTTTCATGCTTATGTTGAGTCCTGAGAATTCAGGTGACCATTTCTGGTGCAAAGCAATTCTGCCCTTCTCATTCACTTTGCATCCATAGTTTCTCTCTTAGATGGTTAGACATATTTTAATGGGGGAAGGAGTCTGACCAAGTCCAGTGGGTTTAAATTCTACAAAGGCTTTGTCCCAAATTTTAACACCCATTTTTTTTTTTTAGTTTCAGGATCATATTCTAATGGTTACTGCATTTCCCTACACGTGCACATGGGTTTTGAGGAAGACTATTTCATTCTTTTCCCCCAACACTGCCTTTGTACGAACAGTTGGCATGCTGGGGTAAATAAGTGACCCCGGACCTAAATTATTAACCCAGAATCTCTAAAATCTCTTGAAGGGAATATAGGATAAATGTTTGGAATTGTCTCAAAATAAGGTAATGACTTTTTTGAAAATAAGATTCAAAAAACATTATTTATCATCATTTATGAATTTTATTATAAAAATATTGCAAATAAAAAAATCACATACCCAAATTAGCTATACCTGAAGTTCATACATCTCAATTTTTGTATAGCTTGGATCATGTTCTGAGGCTATGGAGTTTCATATTGGATTTTAAAACACTCTCAAATACATTTTCATCCACCATCAAAGCACAGCTCCATGAAGAAGTAGGAAAAAAACTAGCTTTATACCCTCTTCTTAACTTGTGTCCATTATCTGCATTCAGTCCTTCCTCTTCCCCCAACTCTCAGCCAGTTTTGTTCTCTTTTCTGCATGTTATACTGTACCTTTGTGTACATTTGTTTACCCTTATACATGGAGTAACTACATTCCACATATGAGGGATAACAAAAGGCATTGAGTACAAAAGTTTGAGAAATTTGATTTTATCGAACTCAATACTCCTCATTTTGAAATCACTGTTAGAACAATAAAAGAGACAAACTTCAGGTCGGGAGAAATATTCATAAATTACATAAAAAGGACTTGTATTAAGACTATAGAGAGAGACTCACAGACGTCAAAGCCCTCACTGATGTAACCACTGCTAAACTGCCCTTGCTAGAGTAAATATCTTCCTGGCCTCATTCATGCAGGCAACCCTTGTTAAATGCAGTAGGCTTTCCTTCGCTTCCCTCTTGGGAGTAACACTTCTGTGTGTTCCCACAGGGAGTGCCCCATGTATTCCTTGAATGCAGATCTACCAGAGGTTTCAAATCTGAAGTGTCTGTGCCCTTCACACTCCCTTAGACCCATTGAACCAAATGCTTGTTGGGTAGACAGAAATGTCCATTAGACACAATTCTTGAACACACAGAAAGAAGGAGCTCTCTGAAGATGGGTTGTCAGAGAGCCTTGGGAAATCCCATGCCTTGGTACCTCTTCTACCCCCAAATGCTCTCAGCTTCCCTCTGCCTCTGCTACTCAGTCAAGCAGCCTTCAAGCTATTCCCTTGGTCCAGGCTCACAGAGATCTTCTTTGATGCAAATGCTGTCATAGTCAGTGGCCCGTAAGCTGTGGAATAAAACTGGTGCATTTGTGCAAAGTTCTTCCAGAATGATTAGTAGAGAAACACTCTAACCCACTGGATGCTTCAACAAAGAGTAATGGGAAAGCAGGGCATTCTTTAATCCCACTCCAAATACACAGCATTTTATTTTCTGCCATCCTGACAAACACCAAACTTTAGTTTGACAGGTGTCTTATAAAGGGGTCTATAGTCAGCTTTGATCACTTGTGAGCAAAATCGATTAATGCTGTTAGAGATTGTGTATTCTTGTTCACTAGCCTTCAGTAAAGCTAACCGGAGCAACCCTCAAGATCACTTTCAGACTGAATACACTTTGTCCCTATTATGCAGAAGGCACTGGCTTCCAAAGAAGTGTGTGCGAGTAAGTAGGTGACTTTGATGTGAAGAACGGGCTGTGTCTTGGATAGAGGTCGGTGGGAAGATGAATGCTTCCTCAGCACCCATGCTTCACACTGGTGGACAGAGTGATAGCTAACCAGTTTATTTTCCAGCAGAGAGACGTGCCGGTGCGACACGTGAAGAAAGAGCTCGCATTTACCTCCCAGGTATTTGACCCTGTCCTTCTGAGAGCTACAGGACATATTTCAAGTCTAAATCCACAGGAGAGCATTTCCAGAACACATGGCCCAGTGCTTAGACAAGAACAGCAACAACCTGAATGGAGATGCATGAAGGAAATCTAAATCCATGACCTTCGTCTATGTCAAGTACAAAACCTGCGTCTTGTGTCATTTTCTGGTAATATGGCTTGACTGTCATTTTCTTCCTAATGTGTCTTCTCCCTGTCGAAGGTTCCTGCCTCAGGACTTCCATTGGGAAGCATATGATTAATCTTTTATAGACCTCTTCACCTGGGCTTGAAGGCAGTTTGTTTAGAACATTGTTGTTGCCCTGGACCCCAGCTCCCCTGGGCTGTGTGTTTGTTGAGCCAAGGATCTGTCTGAAAGAAATGGCTGATGTAGTTCATAGCTGTTCGTTTCAGTTCACATGGAGTGTTCTCTTAAAAGGCAGTCAGTGACTGCTAAAACCCAATTTGTGCTTAAAAATGTGGGCCTTCTCTGTATATTTTCATGGGATGGGGTTGGGGAAAGAGTTGGTAGTGGGTGAGTATTCTCAGCTCCAGCAAATTGGGTCCCATCCCAGGGTCCTGGCTACCTAATTCCCACCGCTTTTACAAGTACTCCCTTTGGCATAAAAAACCTCAGAAGGGACCAGAGGGTTTAATAGATAAATTGATAGGTTTCTTAATAGCAAAATATTTTATCAACTCAAGATTCAACTATGCATATTTAAGCAACACAAACAGGGACGTGTTTGAGGAATGCAGGTGTTTGAACCTGCTGGTCACCTGTGATGATGACAGTTTTTATTAAGTTCAGCATCTTGCTTTAGTTTGATTTAAAAACAACATTCAGATTTGACAGTATTAAGAAAGGCCATGTTCACATAGGTCATTGAACTTAAAACTTGTGGGTTTACATTTTCTAACAGCATACTTGCCCCTCAGAGTTTTTGCATTAAAATAAAAGGCAGGAGGAAAGTCATTCTGAAAGATGAATACAAATTTGGGCTGGAGAGTTGGCTCAGTGTTTCAGAGCTTGTACTGCTCTTCCAGAGGATCGGAGTTTGGATCCCAACACCCATATTGGGTAGTTCATAACCTCCTATAACTACAGTTTTGGGGGAATCTTATGCCCTCTCTGGTCTCCACAGGCCCTGCACTCATGTACACATGCTTGCACACAGATACACATACACATAAATAAAATATAGTAAATCTTTTTTTTAACAAAATACAATAAAATAACCTGGCAGTGACTCTGTTGCACACTCTATTTTCTTTTTTGTTGAACTTTGAGATATAGTTCATTCACATGGTCAGTAGGAATTTCAACAGTTAGATAAAGAGAACTTAAAAAAATAGAGTTGCAACTGCTGGCTCTCTGAGAGATTGGTCAACACACTCTGCCCTGTTCCTGTTCGTAAAAGCAATGTGGAGTCCTGGGCTGACTCTGTGTGAGCTGGAAATAAAGTAGCTGTCGTAAAGCTCCGAGAAGCAATGGCACGAGGTAGACCAGAAAGAGAGGGGAGGAAGCTCCCATCTCCTGTCAACTGCAAGGAGGCAGATCCTGTTTCTTTCCCTCTGGGATACTTAGTTTGAACTTAATACAGACTCAAGTCCAGAAGAACACACTGGATTTTTTGAGACATGGTCTTCCAATGGTCTTTCATTTCTTCCAATGAAATTTGTTGATTAATTATGCTGGATTGGCTGGCTGGAAAAGCCCAGAGATCCTCCTCTCTTTACCTCCCTAGTGCTGGAATTACAAGTACATGCCAGAGACTGGCTTTTAACTTCTTCCTTTTTAAAAATTTAAATTAGAAACAAGCTTGTTTTACATATCATTCCCAGTTTCCTCTCCCTCCCATTCTCCCCTGGCCCCCACCAATCTCCTATCTCATCCCTTTTCTGCTCCCCAGAGGTGAGGCCTTCCATGGGGAATCTTTAGAGTCTGTCATATCATTTGAAGCCTGGCCTAGGCCCTCCCTGATGTGTGTCTAGGCTGAGAGAGTATCCCTCTGTGTGGAATGGACTCCCAAAGTCCATTCATATACTAGGGATAAATACTGATACACTGCCAGAGGCCCAATAGATTGCCCAGGCCTCCTAACTGACACCCATGTTCAGGGGGTCTGGGTCAGTCCTATGCTGGTTTCCCAGCTATCAGTCTGGAGTCTATGAGATTCTCCCTTGTTCAGGTCAGCTGTTTCTGTGGGTTGCTCTATCCTGGTCTTGACTCCTTTGCTCATCACTCCTCCCTTTCTGCAAATGGATTCTGGGAGTTTGGCTCAGTGTTTAGCTGTGGGTGTCTGCATCTGCTTCCAACAGCTACTGGATGAAGGCTCTGGGATTGCATATGAGGTAGTCATCAGTTTCATGATCTGGGAAGGACATTTAAGGTAGTCTCTCCACTATTGCTTAGATTGTTAGTTGGGTGTCATCCTTGTAGATCTCAGGACATTTCCCTAGTGCCAGATTTCTCTTTAAACCTATAATGGCTCCCTCTATTATGTATCTCTTTTCTTGTTCTCCTCTATTCTTTCCCCAACTCAATTTTCCTGCTCTCTCATGTCCCCCTCTCTCCTCATCTTCTTCCTTTCCCTTTTTCCTAACTCCCTTTCCCCTCCCCCATGCTCCCATTTTGCTCAGGAGATCTGGTCCCTTTCCCTCTTTCCAGGGGACCATGTATATCTCTCATAGGTTCCTCCTTGTTTCCTATCTTCTCTGGCAGTGTGGACTGTAGGCTGGTAATCCTTTGCTCTATGTCTAATATCCATATATGAGTGAGTAATACTATGTTTGCCTTTTTTTGTGTCTGGGTTACCTCACTTAGGATTTTTTTTCTAGTTCTATCCTTTGCCTGCGAATTTCAAGATTCCATTGTTTTTTTTCCACTGAGTAGTAGAAATGTACCACATTTTCTCTATCCATTCTTCAGTTGAGGGGCATCTAGGCTGCTTCCAGTTTCCGGCTATTATAAATAATGCTGCTGTGAACATGGTTGAACAGTTATCCTTGTTGTATGAATGTGCATCTTCTGGGTATATGCCTAAGAGTAGAATTGCTGGATCTTGTGGTAGACTGATAACCATTTTCCCAAGGAACTGCCATACTGATTTCCAAAGTGGCTGTACTTGGCATTCCTACCAGCAGTGGAGAAGTGTTCCCCTTTCTCTAAAACCTCTCCAGCATAAACTATCATTGGTGTTTTTGATTTTAGCCATTCTGACAGGTGTAAGATGGTATCTCAGAGTTGTTTTGATTTGCATTTCCCTGATGGCTAAGGATGTTGAGCACTTTCTTAAGTGTTTTTCAGCCATTTTAGATTCCTCTATTGAGACTTCTCTATTTAGTTCTATACCACACTTTTTTAAATGGATTATTTGGTATTTTGGTGACTAGCTTCTTGAGTTCTTTGTAAATTTTGGACATCAGCTCTCTGTCAGATGTGGGGTTGGTGGGTATCTTTTCCCATTCTGTGAGCTGCCATTTTGTCTTGTTGACTGTGTCCTTTGCCTTCTCAGTTTCAGGAGGTACCATTTATAAATTGTTGATCTCAGTGTCTGTGCTACTGGTGTAATGTTCAGGAAGTGGTCTCCTCTACCAGTTCATTCAAGGGTATTTCCCACTTTATCTTCTAATAGGTTCAGTGTGGCTGGATTTATGTTGAGGTCTTTGATCCATTTGGACTTAAGTTTTGTGCATGGCCATAGATGTGGATCTATCTGCAGTCTTCTACACACCAGCATCCAGTTATGCCAGCACCATTTGTTGAAGATGTTTTCTTTTTTCCATTGTATAATTTTAGCTTTTTTGTCAAAAATCATGTGTTCGTAGGTATGGGGATTAATATCAGGGTTTTCAATTCTATTCCATTGGTCTACCTATTTTTGTGCAAATACCAAGCTGTTTTCAGGACTATAGCTCTATAATAGAGCTTGAAGTCATAGATGGTGATGCCTCCAGAAGTTCCTTTATTGTATAGGGTTGTTTTTGGCTATCCTGGGTCTTTGGTTTTTCCATATAAAGTTGAGAATTGTTCTTTCAAGGTCGGTGAAGAACTGTGCTGGGATTTTGATGGGGATTGTATTGAATCTGTAGATTGCTTTTGGCAAGATTGCAATTTTTACTATATTGATCCTACCTATCCAAGAGCATGGGAGATCTTTCCATTTTCTGGTATCGTCTTTACATTCTTTAAAGAATCAAAGTTTTGAGGATCTGAACTCAGAATCGGGTCCTTGTCCTAGCCAAACCTTCCTCTGCCTAATGGTGTCTTTCTTTTTTGTCCTAGTAGCACAGAAATAGCCTCTACAAATCAGTGATGGGGGAATCTCCATCCTTCTCCCATCTTCCATGTCTTTTCCTAGAAGATGCAGAGATTGCAGAGATTACAGGCATGTGGAGGTTTGAGGAGAGCAATCACTCATTCAAGATCTGTTTTCCTAGAGAGGGCTGAATCCCCACTGGCTGCCTTTTTCTTTCCTCTATTCTCACCACTTGATAGGTCCAATGGTTGGGACAAAGCATGGTAGTGAAAGCCCCTGGTTTTTGATACAGTGCTGAGAAGAGAAAACCCCAAGAGTTTGAAAGTACTGAGGTTAAAGGATCAATCTCCAAAGTTGCCTATGAATTTCATACCATACAAGTATGGACCCGATCCTGAACATCACAATGTGGGCTTTGAGAACTTAGCTGCATGTAAGGTGATGGCTGTGGTCTTAGCCCCAGGATTCTGCCACACAGAAAGTAAAGAACCAAACAGAACAGCCAACACTGAACTCTGAACATATCTTATAATCATAACATGCAGACAGTAGATTTGAACTTGTAGCCTCAGTCTAGCCTAGCTGCTGGGTCATTAAAGCAAGCAGGTAAGAATCAGCTTTCTTTGGAGAGTGTCTACAAGATCAGGGAAAGATACAGTCTAAACATACTCGGCATTTAAAAATACAGGAAAGGTCCAACATTCAAGGAAAAGGTTATCAACGGGTCGAAATGACAAACAGCACTGATGCTGGAGCTATTGTGCTGAAAGCAGCCACTGCAGTCGTACTTAGGAAATGAGGTCAAGTATTCTCAGCAAACAAATGAATGATGTACAAAGGAAAAAAGAAAGATTAAGAGCAAAGATGTACAATATCTAAAATGTTGAAAAAGTTCCCAAGAAAGGCCTAGTAGCAGAATGGACATGGCAGGAGAAGAGCAGGATAAACCTACAGCAAGAGTCCAGTATGAAAGATAGGGAGAGAGACTAAATGGGGGAAATGAACAACAACAAAGAACCCATATGGGAGCCTTTAGAATCTGTAAGATAATATTTTAAAAAGAAGTTTGAAATGCATATTTGTGGATCAGAAATATTTGCAGCCATAAACCCAAGCCACTGGTTAAGGGCAGGGAAAATCTTTGCTTTCCTTGAAAAATTGTTAGGACAGTGAGCCACATGAAATATATCAGCACATTTGCCCACACCATTTTATTTGCCAGAAACTGAGTTATATTTCAGCCCCAACTGTAACCATAGTTTGGAATCTTCCAGCTGAGTACCATTGTTTATTTCAAGAACAAAAGATGAAGAAAAACTAAAAGGAATAAAACTGGAAGGGACGCTACAAAATCCTTTCCATTGGTAGATGATTGTCCTCAGAGAGAGCCTTATGAAGCCAAAGTCCAACATTAGACTTAACACATGGATTGTGCAGGATTGATAACTATCTGGTCAATGTGCAAAAATAATGTTGTAGTTTCAAATAATAGTGGGGTCCTATTGGAAAATGAAAACACTTAAAACAAGAATCAGTTGCAACATCAGCAAAGACATGAAATACTTAGGAATAAACCTAAGGAATTATGTGTGATATCTTTGCAGGGAAATCTATGAAATCCTAGGCTACATAACAGAAAATTGCTGAGAATAATTAAGAAAAATAAGGTTACCTTATTGGGTTGTTCTATTCAAATGTCAAACTTTCCTTACATGGTTTATATGAAGCCAACTCTACTTGTCATGAAATATTAATCTTGTCATATAATTCTGGCTTTAATTCCCCTTTTTAAAGATTTTCTTAAATGGTGTATTTGTGTGCGCGTGTGTGCGTGCGTGCATGTGCACATGTACACACACGCGTGCACAGTTGAGTACAGTACCCATGGAGGCCAGAAAGAAGGCCCTGGATCCCCTGGCACTGGAGTTACAGGCAATAGTGAGCTACCTGATGAGGGAGCTGGGACTCAAACTCTGATCCTTTGCAAGAACAGGAATCTTACCCTCTGACCCATATCTCCATATTTTAATATTTTAATTACTTAAAATATTTTTTCTTAAGATTTTGTTTTTTTACAAAGTATGCTGGACTGTTTCTCCTATAAAACTCCTGTTAGGATAGTAAGGCTTTGTGAACACATTGAATAATTTGAAAATTGCAAAACCTCCTCTATTTATGGAAATAATATGCATCTGATTGGTATTTTATCAATTTTTGACAAAATTACCCTGAAAAATCATCTGACACTGAAATTTTCCCCATAAAACAGTTCTGATTATTAATTTAATTTCTTTAGCCAAGGATGACTGTTCATGTTTGTCTCTATCTTCCTCTGTCGGTTATGGTAATGACATCTTTCAACAAATGTATGCATCTCATCTGAATTATTACCTTTTTATTGGCATAGAAAGTATTGTATGATGTTGTCTATAGTAGTGTCCTTTCATTATAGATATGGGTAATGCATATATATATATATATATATATATATCATATATATAACATAAAAGATACACACACACACACACACACTTAAAGATAAGTATCATTTACTTATCTTTTTGCAGCACTGGTATGAACCTAGGGTTTTGTATGTGTTGGGCAAGTATTCTACCATTGAGCTACGTCCCCAGCCCATTTACATTTTTTTTTAAATTTTGAAACACTGTCTCACTATATTGCTAAGCTAGCTGGTTTTTGTCAACTCAACACAAACCTAGACATATCTGGGAAGAGGAAAGCTTAATTGAGAAAATGTTCGCACAAAAGTATCCTGTTGGGGTATCATCTTGACTAATGATAGATGTAGGAAATCCCAGTCCATTGGGTGGGACCACCCCTGGGCAGGTGGTCCTGGGTGCTATAAGAAAGTAGGCTAAGCAAGTCATGGGGAGCAAGCCAGTCAGTAATGTCATCCATGGCCTCTGTATTAATTCCTGTCTTGAGTTACTGTCCTGATTTCCCTTCATAATGGACTACCCCTACAAGTTGAAATCAACCCTTTCCTCTCCAACTTGCTTTTGCTCATGGTGTTTTACCACAGCTACAGAAAGCAGGCTAAGAGAACTGCCCAGGCTGACCTTAAACTTGCCATCCTTCTGCCTCAGTGCTCTGAGTATCTAGGACTACAGGCCCTGCAAGTCTCATAATTTTGATAAACACATCCAGAGTGGTTGTGGCATTTTTTCTCTCAAAGAACTATTTGTCTATATTTATTTCATCTCTTCTATTTTCTGTTCTCCTGACTTTAGTTCTCTCTCTTCAACATTTTACTCATATGGGATTCAGGTTTCTCTTCTTACTTAGCTCAGCTTCTCAGGGAGGAAATTCAGACCATTGCTTTTATGGCTTTTCCATCTGCAGACAGAGCAGTTGGAGCTAAGCACTCAGGTCCCTGCAGTGGCTCCTCTGCATCCCCCACATTTTCACCTGATAAGACTTTATTTTTCACTGAGTTCTGAGCATTCCCCAGCTTTCCCGAGGATTTCTTCTTTGACTTTTAAAAGTGCTTAATGTCCAAATATTTTGGGGTTTCCCACATGTCTTATTACTGTTTTCTACGCAGGCCCATTGTGGCTGGGTCTAGCCTCTGATTCCAGTCTTCTTGGAGCTGTGTTTAGTTTGTGGTTGATTTCAGCCACTTCTGTGTCCACTGATACCAGAGAGAAATGTGCTCTGCTGGTGCATGGGAGCAGCCTTCTGGAAATATCAATTAGATTAAGGTATGTGATCTGCCCAGATTCTGTTCTTACTGGCTTTTGTTGACTTGTTCTATTGAGTCCATCCCCATGACTTTCACTTCTTGGTCTATCTCCCCTTCAGTTTATGCTCCATGAATCTGCAAGTTCTGTTGGATCTATGCATATTTGGGACTGTTAGGTCTTTTCTCTAAATGTCTTTTTTTAATCTATGGTCCTTGTTTTGGGGGTTTTGTTATTAATAGACCCACCTAAGATTAGGTCTTACTAAGCTAACATTTCCATCTTTTTTCCCTCAGGTGTGCGTGGTATGCCTGCACACGTCAGTACATCTTTATGTTTCATGTGTCATAGCGGTAACTTGACTCACCTGGGAAGAGAGACCCTCATCTGAAGAGTTGCCTCTATGAGATTGGCCTGTGGACATGTCTAATTTTCATAATTACTTTTTGATGTAGGAGGGCATAGGCACTGTGGATGTACCATCCCTGAGATAGTGACCTGGGGTTGCACAAGAAAGTAAACCAGTAAAGTAGTGTTCCTTCATTTTTTTTTCTGCTTCAGTTCCTGCCTCCAGGTTCCCTCCTTGAGTTCCTGGCCTACCCTTCCTCAGTGATGGATTGTAAAATGTAAGAAGAAATATACCCTTTCCTCCTCAGGTTGCTTCTGACGATGGTATTCAGCACTGCAACAGAAGAGAGCAGACAAGGACAGCAAGGTTGCGGGCATGTGTTTGTGTGCAGGCGCATGTGCACCTGGGTGAGCATGCATACTGAGGCCTGAAGCTGGTGTCAAGGGTCTTCCTTGACTGCTTTCTACCTGATTTGCTAAGACAGAGATGATTTGGCTAGTCTGACTGGCTAGCTTCCTCTTTGGGGGAATGCCTTGTCTCTGCCTTCTAAGTGCTAGAATTTCAAAGGGGATGCTATCTTCATCCCACATTTATAGCGATGCTGAGGATTCAAACTTTAGCAAGTACTTTCTTCAATAAATCACCTCCCAAACCCCCATTTTGTCTTTGACTTCCAACTTGTATATATTTTTGTATTTGTACTATACCTCTTAGAAGCAGCATTGAACTTATAAGTGGTTTGATTTTTACTTTCTCTAATCTGACATTCTCCATCTTTTAATTAGGATCTTAGCCATTTAGGGTTAATGAATTATTGATGCAATTGGTTGTATCCACTATTTTGCTATTAATTTTCATTTTTTTGTACCTTTTAATCTTGTATTTTTGATTACATGACTGCATTTGAGTATTTCGTTTCATCTTCCATTGGTCGTTTCACTTCTATTGTTTGTTCTACTTTTTCCTTTTGGTGTTCCCAAGGCTCTGAATATATGTACTGGACTTTATACTATACACCATGAATTAATACTATACCACTTCACTATACTCCCCCTACTCCATTCTATGTTTTTTTATTCTATGCTTTTTTTACTTAAATATTATTGGAATATTTGGCTTCTCTTTTCTTTAATAAGTATATTTTAAATTAGTTGAGAAATTAGAAAGTCTCCTTATCCTATACATGGATTATTTTCTGTTGCTTTGAATTTCCTCATGTAGATCCAGATTTCTTTTTTTTTTTAGTGTTTTACTTTTTATATATTTGAATTACAAACACGATTGAATTACATGATGATCCCAGTTCCCTTCTCCCTCCCTTCCTCCTCTACCACCCCCCCCAACTAAAATCCTACCTGTCATATGTCCTTTCTTCTAATCTACACCTGATTCAAAATTTCTGCTTCCTCATGACCTCTGCATCCTTCCTTTTCTTCCCTTCTCACTCTCATAGCTTCCTCCCCCCTCTTCCCATGTTCTCAATTTGCTCAGGGGATGGTGACCCTTTACCCTTCTCCAGGGGACAAAGTTTGTCTCTTTTAGGGTCTTCCTTGTTTACTAGTTTCTCTGGCAGTGTGATTGTAGGATGGTAATCCCTTACTATATGTCTAAAATCCACATATGAGTGAGTAGATATCATGTTTGTCTTTTTGTGATTGGATTACCTTGCTCAGAATGGTTTCTTCGAGTTCCATCCATTCTCCTGCAAATTTCAAGATTCCATTGTTTTTTTCTGCTGAGTAGTACTCCATTGTGTAAATGTACCACATTTTCTTCATCCATTCTTTGGTTAAGGGGCATCTAGGCTGCTTCCAATTTCTGGCTATTACAGATAGTGCTGCTCTGAACATCATTGAACAGATGTCTTTGTTGTATGAATGTGCTTCTTTTGGGTATATGCCTAGGAATGGAATTGCTGGGTCTTGTGGTAGACTCATTCCCACTTTCTTGAGGAGTCACCATACTGATTTCCAAAGTGGCTGTACAAGTTGGCACTTCCACCAGCAGTGGAGGAGTGTTCCCCTTTCTCCACATCCTCTCCAGCATAAACTGTCATTTGATGTTTTTGATTTTAGCCATTCTGACAGGAGTAAGATGGTATCTCAGAGTTGTTTTGATTTGCATTTCCCTGATGGCTAAGGATGTTGAATGTCTTTCAGCCATTTTAGATTCCTGTATTGAGAATTGTCTATTTAGTTCTGTACCCCACTTTTGAATTGGATTGTTTGGTGTTTTGGAGACTAGCTTCTTGAATTCTTTGTAAATTTTGGAGATCAGCCCTCTGTCAGATGTGGGGTTGGTGAATATCTTTTCCCAGTCTGTGGGCCGTCATTTTGTCTTGCTGACTGTGTTCTTTGCCTTACAGAAGCTTCTCAGTTTCAGGAGGTCCCATTTATTAATTGTTGGTCTCAGTGTCTGTACTACTGGTGTTATGTTCAGGAAGCAGTCTCCTGTATCGAATAATTCAAGGGTATTTCCCATTTTATCTTCTAATAGGTTCAGTGTAGCTGGATTTATGTTGAGATCTTTGATCCATTTTGACTTAAATTTTGTGCCGGGCGAAAGGCTTGGGTCTATCTGTAGTCTTCTACTGTTTGCATCCAGTTATGCCAGCACCATTTGTTGAAGATGTTCTCTTTGTTCCAGCATATATATTTGGATTGTTTGTCAAAAATCAGGTATTAATAGGTGTGTGGGTTAATATCAGGGTTTTCAACTCTATTCCATTGGTCTACCTGTCTATTTTGTGCCAATACTAAGCTGTTTTCAGGACTACAGCTCTGTAATAGAGCTTGAAGTCAGGGATGGTGATGCCTCCAGAAGTTCCTCTATTGTACAGGGTTGTTTTGGCTATCCTGGGTCTTTTGTTTCTCCATATAAAGGTGAGAATTTTTCTTTCAAGGTCAGTGAAGAATTGTGTTGGGATTTTGATGGGGATTGCATTGAATCTGTAGATTGCTTTTGGCAAGATTGCCATTTTTACTATGTTGATCCTGCCTATCCAAGAAAATGGGAGATCTTTCCATTTTCTGGTATCTTCTTTAATTTTTCTTTAGAGTCTCAAAATTCTTATGGTACAGGTCTTTCACTTTTTTGGTTAGTGTTACTCCAGTAGATCCAGATTTCTATCTGGTAGTCTTTTACATTAACCTAAACCATTTCTTTAAGATGATCATGCAAAAATTATTATAGTGTGGACTGGATAGATAGATAGATAGCTCAATGGTTTAGAGCAATATGGCTCTTATGGAGGAAACAAGTTGGGTCTTGGTCTCTACTACAGGTAGCTCACAAATCCTGTAACTCCAGTTCCAGGGTATCCAATGCTCTCTTCCAGCCTCCAAGAGCACCTGTACTCATGCATGTGCGCGTACACTCACACATTCATGTACACACAACAAAAAAATAACTAAAAATTTAAAAATTACAGTAGTGTACTATATGTCTTTCATTTTTATCTCTGAGGTATTTTTATTCCTAAATTTAACACTTTCTCTTGATAGGTGGTTTCAGCATTTTAAAAAACAGCATTCCATTGTCTTCTGCCTGGTGTATCTCTCATGGGAAGTTGCCAGTCCTTTCTTCTGTTCCTCCCTGTGGTTATGTGTCTTTCCTCTGGTTCTTGGGATAGTCACTTTATTTTTATTTTTGCCTGTCTGGATGTGGTGCACACATATGTGGGTTTTTTTTTGTGTCTTTTGGGTGTCTTGGACTCCTGTACATTGATTTATATCCTCAACCAATGAAGAGCTATTTAATTGAAGATAGCTCTTGCTGTAAAAGTTATTTCTTCAAATATTTCCAGTTTGCATCTTTTCTCCCTACTTCTGGATTCCAATCCTATGAACAGTAGCTTAGTGTTTCCCTCTTGTCACTAGGGCCTCATTCATTTTCTCTCCAGCTTTCCTTCTGCCTCAGATACGATCTTTCCTGTTACATTGGCTTCAAGGTCATTTTCTTTTGCAGCATCTGGTGCATTTGTAACTTTACTTGGTAAAATTCTCCATTCAGGTATTAGAGTTTTCAGTTCTAGCATGTCTAGGATTTAAAGAAAACACTTCTCGCTCATTTATTAAGATTCTCATAGTTTATTCATTAAGTCTATCTTTTCACAAAGTCTCTTACCATAATAGCTGTTCTGAATGCTGTCAGTTAATTTTAGCTTCTCTGTCCTCCTTGGATATGTTTCTATTGATATTTTTTTATCCCTTTGTTATCAATCACTTCTTGCATCTTTATAAGTCTAATTTTTTTAGATTGTGTAATGGACATTGAGTGATTGTATTTCACTGTCTTTCTCTAAAGGGATTTGGCATTTACGTGATCTTTCTTAGTAAAGGTTTGTTAGAGAAACATTAGCTGTTTTGGGCTACGATTCCATTTGAATGGCTGGGAGTGTTCTGCAGTGTCTCTAAACTGTTCAATTTCCCCTTTTCCATTTGGCAATTCCTGTAATCTCCATTTAAATCATATTTCTGGGAGAGGTTCAGCTTCATGAAAGGCCTGAGATATATAAAATGGTGATTGACATAGGAATTAAAGAAGTAGTTACATGGATTCCTGGGGATCCTTTTCTCTTTAGCTCCCTCCTCTGAGATCTCAAAGATCAGCTGTCTCTGAGATCAGCATACTTCAAAATTCTGCCTGTAAAATCAATACAGTTCACTGGCCCAGAATTGCAGCTGACATCTCTTCAGCTCAAGACTTCATACTTCTTGGGCATCACCTCCCTACCTTGTGATCCTGAACCCTACCATGGCCAGCTGGATGCTGGTGGTGATCACTCTGGGCTTTCCTTTTCTAAGGGAAGAGAGTCCTGTGCTAAGTTCTCTATCAGGGATGGCATTCACTTGCTGTATCAAGCTTACGGTGGACTTGTCATTCCTCTCACTTATGGTGGAAGGCTAGTCTGGCATCCTGTGCAGCACTGCTGTCACAAGCCAAAGTTTCACTTATGCATATTTGATTGCCTTGACTTATTATTGAATGTTGGTTAGCTAAATACAACTGCTGCTCTTCCTCACACTCCTTAAAAAAGCCAAAATCATATGTAACGAACTAAAATAGCAAGGGCTAAGTCTGTGGAATATATATGTAGATAGCTAATACTACTATGAAAATATATTTTCCCAAGAAAGCATAAGCTGGCATTTAAACTCAAATTCTGAATTTAGCATGATAATTTGAAAAATCCTTTCCAGGGAGAATTTAGAAAAGGCGAGTGGAATTCTCTCTACAGATTTAGTATTGGAAGATTTTTTTTTCTATTTGGAAATATTGATTTCTTCTCTGCAGGGGTTTCTTTATGGGATGCATTGATTGACATGGTAGCCTTACAGTGGCAAGTCTGTTGTATTTTATTTTTTATCATTACTAAACATCTTGATTCAGGTCTTAGGGTCATTGATTGATGGTGTGTTGTCTTAGATATGGTGATGGGAAGTTTTGTTTTAAGATTTAACTGCTGTGGGTAAAGCAATGGGCAGGAGTCTATCATTTTACAGATTATACATCAAATGGTTAATTTTGTGACTATTCAAATTCCTATCATCTCTGATTATCTATGAAAGTGCTGGCAGAATCCTCCCACCACTGCTATGTAGGCCTCATGTATCTCAGGCTGACCTTGACCTCACCATGTAGCTAAGGGTGACCTTAAACTTCTGATTTCTTGCCTCTACCTACTAGTGCTGGGAGTGAAGACTTATACCACTATGACTGGCTTATATAGTGCTGGGAATTGAACCCAGGACTTTTAGCATGTTAGGCAAGCATCTTACTCAACTGTGTTATGTCCCCATCCTGGTAAATCTTTTTATTTCCTTCTTAGCAACAGCAAAGAATTTTAAGGAAACAAAAGACTTCCTATGTTTTTAGTGTCATGGGATATGGAAGGGATAGGGAGTCATTATGCCACAGAAAATGGCTCTGGTGAGTTAACTGAACTGTTGGACTGCCTATTAACTTAGAGACTGAGTAGAAAAACGCTATCATAAAGAACGTCTGAGCTCAAAGATTCCAGAAACAGAGTCAGTTATAATGGTGGAGTTGTATGTATGTAGTCCCAGTACTCAAGTGTCCATGAGTTAGAGATTAGCCTGAGACACAGAGTGAGGCCAACCCCTAAAAAGTATTACATAACCAGAAACATTAGGCATTTCCACTTTCACTTTAGTGTTCTAGTATATGAGGTATATAACTTCCTCACCATCTTACCATTCCCTAAGCCAAGATGTTTCTTTTAGGCCAAATATAACATACCTCATATACTCTTATTGCTTTCTCTACTCAAAAGTCCTTAGAGAAATTGTGTGTGTGTGTGTGTGTGTGTGTGTGTGTGTGTGTGTGTGTGTGTGTGTGTGTTGAGTTGAGTGTTTGGGAACTGAATTATTCTTTAATATTCTTGGCCACATCTTAATGGATTTTTAAGATGTTTCCTAAAATTGTTGATGTGGCTATACTCATTTAGATTTTCTGTTTTGTATCTACATTTCTTGGAAAAAACAAAACCATATTTGCTTAAAGAGTACAATGAGGATTTTTCTCCTTCTTCTCAATTGAATCAATGTCAAGTTTGGTGTATTCTCATTTTGAGACTTTAAAAATGCTCTTGGATTATTTTCAGGTTCTACAGAGATGTTTATTTTGCATGCTGCTTAGAATCCAGTGTTTTCTAACCCACACACAAGTAATCCACAAACAACTAAAGGCCTGACCTCTGTTCATCTCAGGCTACTCCTAAAATACTGTTCTGGGCTAGCTCTCACAGAAACAGTGTTTGGAAACTGTGGGCTGAAGGATTCTATTAGCAATTCCACACTTAGTCATACCCACCTGCCCTGGGGTACCCTCAGAATAACCTTGGCAATCTCCCCAAACCCCCTGCCTTAACGTGTTTGTCTCAGGCAAAAGTTTACCTAGTGTTTAAAATATCTCCACCTGGAGATGGCAGCCATCTTAACTTTCTACATACCTAGGATAGAGTCTTTAATCGTAAAGCAGTAAGTTTTCTTATAAGTGAGAATTTGTAAAACATTTTCTTTTTCTTTTTAGGCCAGGTCTCATCTACTCTAGGCTGGCCTTGAACTCACTATGAAGCCAAGAATAACCTTGAATTTCTGCATCAGCTGGCCTTGCCTCTTGGGTCCTGGGAACATAGACATATGCCAGCACCACAGCTGTATCATAATTAGTAGTTATCTTACTGAGACAGTGTTTTATAGGTAGGTTAAGCTGCATTGAAGTTAGCCCAGGTTGGACTCAAACTGATGATCCTCTTGCCTTAGCCTCCAAAGTTCTGGAGTTATAGACAAGTGCCACTACACCTAGATCTCAATATTGTTTTCATTGGTAAAAGTGCAATTTTTTGTATATGTGTGCATGTGTATTGTGTATGTGCACACACATGTACAAGTTTAAGTGTATGTGCATGTAGAGGTTTGTGGACAGCCTTAGGTATTGTCTTTAGGAACTGACTCCATCAATGTTGAACAGGGTCTGACCCTTGAGCTCACCAATTTGGCTAGACTGGCTGGCCAGTAAGCCCCAGGGGTCCTCCTGCCTCCATCTCCCCAGCACTGGGATTTTCAGCACCAAGCCTGGCAATTTTGTGTGGTTCTGGGGCTTGAACTCAGATCCTTGTCTTTGTGAAGAAGCAAGTACTTTCACTACTGAGCAATCCCACTAGCCCTACAATGTCTTTTGAGAAAGGCATGGTCATGATAAAATCACTTTCAGAAACATTAAATGTGAGTACTGTCACTGAAGACCCTAAAACATGCTGTCCCCAAGGGCTCCTGAGTGCACCAACCAGTCTGTTTTGTATGGGAAGCCATGGTGAGATAATATGAGTGAAAGTACCCTAAACATATAACATAAATAAGAAAGCATACTAAAATATGCAAACAGAATTTATATTTAAAGCATCTCAACAGCTGATTAGAGATACATGAAAATTAAGGATTCCATGGAAGGCTTGGAGGAGAAGCCCAAAGAATAAGATGAGGAATTTGGAACGAATGCTGGGGAACTCTTTTTGGATCTGAGTAGATTTGAATTGTTTATTTACTTGGCATTCCTACTGTGTGTTCTAGAATCATTAGTGCCTCATATGTAGAGAAATAAAAACACTTTGGAATGTAGATCTGACACATTCCATGCCCAGAGCTGATAGGTGAAGCAGAAAGTACACCGGAAGGAAGCAGCTCTATGTAGAAATGGACTGTGCAGGCACCCATAAGTAGCAGCTTCCATTCCTTCTCCATCTGCCCTGGTGCCAACCACATCTTTATTCCCAGAGGTAAAGGTGACATTTTCCCATCTCTTTTCCAAACCCTGTTTTAGGATCTCTGGCTTCAAAAGCACCATGTTCACAAGGAGCAAATTGGCAAACTTTCTAATTTAGTTAAAATTCTTGTGACTTAAGCAGCTAAAACGGCTCTCGGTACAGAACAGTCTTCCTGAGTATGGTCTCCATTGGCCTGATGACTATTTTTAGAGAGAATACTGGCAGGCAGCATCCTAATGAAAGGCCCAACTCAAGTCCCCCAAATGCCTGTCCTCTTTGTTTGGTGCAGAGAGAGAGAGAGGGAGAGAGAGAGAGAATAGGAGGGAGAGAGACAGAGAGAGACAGAGACACACACACACAAACACAGAGGGGAGAGAGAGAGAGAGAGAGAGAGAGAGAGAGAGAGAGAGAGAGAGAGAGAGAGAGCTGGTGCAGTCTTGCTTCCCTCAGTTCAAAGATTTCACATCCCTGGGCATATGCCTTATGGTTCAAAGAACTGCTGGGTTCCGAGGAGAGCCAAAAAAACCATTTGTAAATTCCTGGATTAAGAGCCACTGTTGGTTGGTCAGGAAGAATCAGAACCCTCTGGTTCAATGGAGGCTGGGTGGAGTAACACCCAAAAATTCAGTAAAACTGAAACCTAGTGATATGGGAACTGAGGATTTCTTTCTCTTGCAGGATATAATGTGTTTATTGTTATGGATGCCTTAGTCAAAGGCAAAAGATCTGCTTTGCTGCTGTTGGAATTAAGGATTTGACTTAAACAACAGGAAGGCATGGGCTGCCCATGGCTTTAGGTTTCTTGTGGCTCGGTTGCTTTAAGGAAATCTGGCTGGGGAGAGCAAAGGGCAGCAGGAGCCAGCCCTGGGAAGGCACAGTCTGGAGAGCAGGGCCAGTCAACCTCTGTCAAGCACTGTTTGGCATGACACCGAGGGAAAGTCATTGCCTTTGGGTTTCAGCTTCTTTTTCAGTGTGGACTGACATTTCCCACAGCCCACTGGACTCTGAGTGGGACTTGGTGTCTAATTGTTCAAACTTCCTCCCTTTTTTAGTTGACAACTTTTGAAAGTAATGACTCACTTGTCAAATAGCTGGGTCTTGCCCTGTCCTGAGTCTATGCTTCAAGAATGTAGTGGGCAAGTCCCATCTTCCATTGTGTCTTCTTACATAGAGGCTTAGCTTAGGCTGGCCTCAAACTCACTGTGTAGCTGAAGATAACCTTGTAATTCTTCTTTTTCTTAATTAAAAATCTTAATTATGTATATGTGGTGGTGGGGGGGGTCATGTGTACATGAGCACAGGTACCTGAGGAGGCCAGAAAAGGCACTGGATCTCTTGAGAGTGTAGATAAAGGAAGCTGTAAATCACCATAAGTATGTGCTTGGAACAGTCCTCTGAAAGAGCAGTATGACATCTGAACCACTGAACCATCTCTCAAGCCTTGACTTTGAACTTCTGACCTCCCCATCTTCACTTCTGGGATATGGGGATTACAGGCATGTACCACCCTGACACATTTGTACAGTGCCGGAGATTGAACCCTGGGCCTCCTACATGCTAGGTTAGTGCTCCCCCAACTGATTTTTAGCCTCTGTAATGTTAGTCATTCTCATTACGTTGCCTATCAGTAAGCTTGGTCTTGACTTTAGGATGTACCCTGTTGTCAGAAATGTTAAAACAGGATGCCTGAGGATGGTGTACTGCAGCAGCTGAAGTTCAGTGTGGAGAATAGGCTTTGAGGGAGTGACTGCTACTGTGTTTGGGGAAGGTGTTCCTGAAAGCCTTTGAAAGGTTCCTGTGTTCCCTGAGAGGCAGTGTGATGTTGGGACCTTGTCTGTCCCCTTGTGTTCTTGCCTTTTGCCCAATACCGGCTATGGGATTTAGGCAAGTGACTACATCTCTCTGTAGCTTAGTTTTCTCATCTGCAAGCATTAGTGAGGATAGTAATCCTTCCATGTGGCATGGATAAATGGTCCTTGTTAGGTACAATTTAAGTGTTACGATTGATGAGATTGTGTGATTGACGCTCACTCAAGAATATGAGCCCCAGGAGAACAAGGAATTGGTTGTCTTTATTTATAATAGTTCTAGTGCCCATCAAGGCTTGCTAGAAGATTAGGCTCAATAAATAATTACCAAATCAATGAATTTGCTAATTTTATTCTATGTTAGATGTTAGCTGATATCCCCCACTGCCCATGTCCATGACCACACATTCCATTCCTTGACCTCACTAGCATTGTATCCCGTCTCTACTCTGATGAAAGGAGTTCAAGCAAAGACCCACTGAAATTACTTCTGGTGTCATTAGGCTTAGAGAAGTATATTCTCAGGTCCTTGCAAATGATGGTTGGCTTTACATCCACAGCCTGCAGAGTCTGGACTACTAATAAGGACAAGAGTAGTTGCTAGAAATAAATGAGTAAGAAGACCCGCTGTTCTCACAGCTCAACTTTCTCAAGGCTGTGCTGATTGGAAGGCAGATGATGTCCTTGAGCGACTCCACAACCCAGATAAGGCTGTCTCAGACAAAGGGACTGTCCCTGCTTTGACAAATGGGGCTGACCTTCAGTCCTGCTAAAACATCCTGGTTTCAACAAAGTCAGTATCAGGTGGGAGATGATACATGGCTGCAAGGATGTAAATCTACAGCAGGTGTTAACTGGCTGCCTTGTTATGCAATTAACCCACAATTCATAAGCACAGCCCAGGAAGAAGGAAAGTCCCCGATTTGTTGTCTTTTCTGGCTCCTTAGTTAAGTGGCTGTATTAAGAAACACTTCTGAAGGAAGAAAGATTCATTAGTCGTAGATTCTAAGAGTCTCTGTCGGAATTAAGACTCTGTAATTTAGCCTCAAATAACACTTGTCTAAACATAAGATGACTCAATTAGTAGAATCAGAGGGATTCTGAGCTCCCTTTGTGTCTTTGTTGGTGCCACCTCCAGCAGTCAAAGAAGGTGACTAAGCATGCGGACGTCTTTAGTCTATCGGGCTGGAAGCAAAGTGGCAACTGAAGAATGAGAATTTCACATTTAATTTGAGTCAAAAGAGAAAAAGACATCCTATGTTATTTGGTCCTGTGTCCTGAGTTTCAGATAGGAGCCTGCCTCCCAATCCATTATCTTTGTCTCATCCGATGTGTCAGTTTGTATCTCCTACTCTGAGGCTACATCAAATGGCTGTACTCTTCCCAAACTTGCAATTTAATGTCACTATATTTTCTTGGTGCTTAAAAATTTAAACTACTAATTGAAATTTTGATTCAATTTGTTAAACAGAGGACCTGGGAGGGTGCGATAATTATCTTTGACTACTCAGTAGTCTGTCAAGGGAAAGATGAAAAACATTGCTGGGTGAGGGTATAGAGCAAGGGACAGATGCTGAGGAGGGATTGTCTAATTCATTAGAAAGATGGATTGTTTGTTGACGGAGAATGAGCAAAGAGGAAATGGGGTATCCTCGGAGATGGCAGACTCTGCAGAGTAATGCCCAGATTCACCAGATTCACCAGAGATTGTGATTGGTGACTGTTAAGGTTGCTGGCATTATCTAGTTGTCTGTTCTATATTGTCATTCAAGGACCCTAATTCCTGTGCTCCTGGTGGTACAGTAACACCGGGTGACTAGTTCTGGCCTTTACAGATAGTCCATATTTGCATGGTTTATTTATTTACATTCATTTGCTTTTTGAGATCACAGGTGTATGCCACCAAGCTTGGTTTATGCAGTGCTGGAGATTGAACCCCTGGCTTCATGCATGTTAGAAAGTTCTCTACCAATTAAGCTATATCCTAAGCCCTATTGTCTGTGTTTAGTGACCGATGTGAGACTTCTAGACTGCTCAGTTCCTACTAGTGTAACCAAGAATGCACAGGTGTAGATGGTGTTTTTCTCAGCCTGGTCCCTAGAAGGATAGTAGTGGGCCATCTTGCTTTGAGCAATCTGCAAGAAGAAGCAATATACTGTGATTTTAAGCTACCACACTGTGCCTAACTAAGCTTGCATAGATAGGTATTCTGTTCAGACATTCTTGGGCATCCATAAGTTCAGGGAAGCAATTCTCCTCGCCTCAGGGTTTGGACTGTGATTAGCCACAGATAACTGTGGCACCCCCATCCCTATTCCCAAAGAAGAACCTACTCAGGGTTGACTGTTTGCCCACATTCTGGGCTGATAGACTAAAGGGCAGTCTTGGGTAGGGGAGCCAGCATTTGGGAAGGATATTGCTTTGTGATAAAAGCAGGAAAAACGGTGAGAAGAGGAATGATCGTTCTACCATTCACTGTTTAATGTGATGAAATCATGATGCTTGAAGAAGAGAAAGCCATAGTCCATTTCACATGCAGAGAGGGGACTCCAGAAGTGTCATTGGAAGACCCAGTTCCCGCCTTCCTGGTGGTACAGTGTCATCAAGGAGGCAGCACAAGCCAGCCTGCTTGAAATGCCTTTTACTTTTCCTGAGTCCAGGCCTAGCTGAATGATACTTCCATTTGCATAATTGGACTCATATTTAGAGCCTGTTTCTCTCTTTAGCTCTCCATCTCAGCTGAAGGAGCCATAGTCCTCCCTGTTACCCAGAACTGACTTTCTACACTTCCTCTCCCCTACCAGGTCTGCAAAGTTAGGTACCTGTCCACCCTCATCTGTCTCTTCTACAACAGCTCAGGCTACCTCATCTCTGCAATGGACATGTAGCTACTTGACTGGACTTTACCCAACTCTCCTCCAACTTAGGTCCACTGCACCCAGAAGGACCTTCCCAAAGCTGCTTGATCATATCTGCTATGGGCTTAAATCATTGTTATTCCTTAAGGCCCAAGTCTACAATGGCTGAGACTAAAGCGCTTTGCATAGCCTGCTGGGTTGTGTCTTTTATCTAAGACTGGTCATTCACATCACCTACAAGTCACAGAGGGCTGCACATTTCCCCCTTTCATGCTTCTTGAACATGCCAACCCCTTCTCTTGAAACAATCTGCCTTTTGTCTTGCCCAGATAACTGTCAACCTGCATCAGAGATGTTATTTCAGTTCCTTTTTGCTCAGGGGACCTTGCCCCCAACTCTCCAGGGTTGACATACTTGCCCCTCTGTACACCTGATGTCTGTTACCCTTAGTATTTTCACCATGGAGTGACACCTTCCTATCATTCCTTCAACTCTCACTAGATTGTAACCCCTACCCCCAAGGATGCTGATCACCGTTTCTATTGCAGGAGAAGCAGCTGACAGGTTTGAGGTCCCAACGATGGTTTATGTGTGCTGTTCATTATATGCATCTTTGCCAGACAGAAGCACTTGTCTGTGTATGTGGGCTTTGAGAATGCATCAAGCCAGGATGTGAGGCACATGAGACAATGATGCTGAGAGACATGCTGGGTATCACACCCATGTCCTCATATTTGCAAGGCAAGCACTTTGCTGACTGAGCCATCTCCTCAACACTTCACTTTCATTTTCTGTTATGAATTTCCCCTGACTGCCCTGCTCCTCTCTGTGCCTCCTTGTTGGTGCTCTATGGCCATTCTTCCTTAGTCTCATTGTTGTACCTCAATAGCAATGACCCATCGTTTGCAGCATCGAAGATGTTAGACAAAGCATGAGACGTGTTTAGGGAAGGTACCAGCTCCCCAGATGGGTCTTTATTGTCCTCAAGCAAGCCAGACTTTTGAACACTAACACATTTGGAATTAAACTTGATGTTCTTGGATTCCTTTCTGCTTTCAGGAGAATTTCTTTATAAACACCCATCTAATCACTTTTCCTCTTGCTTCTGTTTTCTTTAAAGGCTTGATACTTTGCCTCTCACGTAACACACACAGCTTCTCTTATTTTCTATTGTCTTTAGGAATTATGTGAAACCTGTCTCGCTCTATAAAGATTGTATAGCAGCTGAGGGAATTTTATAACAACTGAGAAAAATGTTTCCTGACCTGCCCTTAACAGTGACATGATACCAACAGAGAGGGCCTGGTAGTAAACACAGGGAATGGTCTCTTTCAATCTGTCAGCCATTCATTGTATAGTTATTGGGACCAACATTGCGTTTATAGAAAAGGGTTATAGTATATTGAGAAATGGGAAATATTCAAAAGGTAGTATACATGATTAAATCTCCACACACAGTTTTCACCTAACACATCACTAGACAAAAGGAAATCTAAGCAAGGGGGTGTGTGTGGTGTGGGGGTGCGTGAAGGTCAGGAGCAACTTGGGGAAGGGATTGTTGACTAGACAGTGCATCAGTGGGCTGCAAAGATTCTTACCTTTAGAATCAGTGTAGATGGGGTCATGTGGCCCCCGTGTTAACAGTAGGTCCTAGATGCTCTGCCTTCTAAGGTCCTTGGTATTTCATCTCCTGTAACCTCTGTATTAACTTAGTGCAGTCCAATTTACTGCTCTATCCAGTCCATAGAGGAGGGAACCAAAGTCCAGAGTGGTGCAAAGACCTACAGGGATAGAAGCAGCTGCACTGGGATTGGAATCCTGGTGCCTGGCATCATAGTCAGTGCGCCCTGCTAACCTGTGAATAGTGCTAGGCATGTGGGAAGAACCGTGTTTCCATATACTTAATACAGACAGGCTCAAAGGGAAGAGTTGGCAAAGTGTGTGGACATCTTCCCAAGTCACCTCTGAGCCTTGGCTGTGTTGGGATGCATCACACTGCATTCCCACAGCGCAACATTCTTTGTACCAGCTCTATGTCTGTTCTTTTAAGACTTGTCTTGGCCCCAGCCCCACCCTTCGCCAAAGCACTTTTTGCTCCTAGTGGGGGAACCCAGAGGCCTTTCACTCACTGTTGTGGCTTAATGCTTCTGCTCCGTACCAGCCTGGAGAGTACTTGGAGATGCTGACTGCCTCCTGATTAGCATATGCTCTGCCCTCCCTGCAAACTCTACTGAGAGATTTGTATTGAAACCCACACATCTTGGCAAAGGTCTGTTTGACTTGGCTTTTGGGGATGTATGCATGTGGTTTGTGTGTGTGAAAGAGGCAGGGGGAAGAGAGAAGAGATGAGAGAAAGAAGAGAGAAGAGAACTCTGAAAGGAAAACAGTGGCTACCTCTGGGGAAAGAGAATGGCTTCCTTAATAAAAGAAAAAATGGCCAAATGGGGGTAGGCTTGTGGCCGCTCCCCCACCCCCGTGATGAGAGTGAGTAAAGGCCATTTATTTAAATGGTAAATGGCTGAAAATGCAGATCAGATTTATAAGGCTCCCACAAATAATAAAAAATGCTTGTATACAGACGTACATGTAATAAGCCTGAATTGGCTATGAAATTTATCTTCATGAGTAAAGAGGGAAAGGACTGTTGATGCTGTTAGGATTTTTACCCCATCTTTCCAGGGAAGACAGGATTAATACCAGGAGAGATAAATCATGATGTGATTTTTGTATATATGCACGAGGCAAACACAATGAATATTTGATTTTTTCCAACTTCTGCAGGGCTAAATCAATTTGAAGAGATAATGGTAGGGGATTAAGTTATTGGAACGTGTGTAACTATAAAGTTTTGAATATAGTTAACTCACAAGTTATTACAATTTCAGCAGAACATCTGTTATCATTGAAATAACAGATGTGTTGTGTATTGTGAAACGTAGGGAAAATTGGATATGCACATGGTTTGCAAAATAAACCAGCCTCATATTAAATTTTTTTGTGAGATGCAATACTGTAAAAATTATTACAAAGAGTAGGCTCCCTGAAGAGATGTCCCCAGGTGAGGCTATAACACAAAGAATGCCCCTAATAGGCAGTCACCTTAACACACGAAGCCAACGAAGTGTTCTCTGGACTCTTTGGTGCTTTAGTGTCATAGAAGGGAGTTTACCATACTAAGAAGCACAGAGCAGTTTAAGACCTAAAGTGGAATGTAGCAATCCCAGAAAAGGCTTGGTGTAAAGAATACCAATTTCCCAGCGTCACTGCACAACTGCTTTTGCTTTATTTCCTCATCACAGTAACTAAACAGCAGGTTCCTCATGACCAGTGAGCTGTTTGAGTTCATCCTCTTTTCAGGGGTCATATTTTCTTCCTCCTCCTCCTTCCTTCCAGGTACCCCTCCCTCCCCCCCTTGTCAAGATCATTTTATACATCTTGAAGTCATGAGCCCCTTGCCCTAGTCTTGCAAGTCTTGGGATTATAGATACCTGCTTCCACACCTAGCTGAATCACATTTGTGTACATGCGCTCATGTATTTGTAGGTGTATGTGTATTTGTGTAGATATGGATGTACATATGAGCACATGTGCACAGAGGTCAAAGGACTCCTTTGGACACTGCCCATCTTGTGTTTTGAGGAATAATCTCTCACTGGTTTGAAACTCACTACATGGGCTAAGTGCACTGCCTAACCAAACATGCCTGAGGAAACCACTTGTCTCTACCTTCTCAGCTCTGACACGACAGGCAGGAACCCCACTGCCACAGTTGTTTTTGTTGTTATTTATTTGTTTTTTTTTAAACACGGGTTCATGGGATCCAACTTGAGTTTTCATGCTTGAAAGGCAAACACTTTACCAGATGTGCCATCTTCCTAGCCTCTGAGTTGTAAATCTTTTAAACCCAGAGTTGAATTAGTTCGTACATTTAGTAATGAGTGGTCACTTTGCCTGTGTTACCTAGCATAATGTCGACCTCAAAACTGAAGCCTAGAATCTGTCTGGTAGCTTGAACTTGAACTTGGCTTGGTGTCCCTTATGTACCCCTGTGAGCTGTGTGAGTTCATTATCATTATTACGTTATTAGTATCAGTTAGCAACTATTTTATGTAGAATTTGAAAATCTGTTGCTGCATTTTAACTTTCTTGACTTGTTCAATAAATGTGCCTTTCTTTTTTTTTTAATGTTTTGAGGAAATGAATCCTATCATACTGTTATTCATGGATTGGGGAAAAAATATACCAGGAATCTGGGGCTGGAGGTAGTGTGTGTGTAGGAGAGCTAATTAAGCTTGACTCTGTCTGGTTTTCAATTCTACTACCATTGACAGCTCACTCCTAGGAGGAAGAGGTCCCAGTTGGTCTCCACTACAAAAAAGGTTTTTAATAAAATATTCAAGATAGCTGAGGACCTTTAGAATGGGTAATTTTATTCAACACACACTATGATCTTCCTGCTGGTTGTGGGCTCTGGACCAATCCCCAGGAGCTCCTTGGGTGTGAACAGCGATTATGCATGACGTTGGAGGACCCTGAGAGCAGTCAATTTCCTACCAGTTAGATATACCACATTTTAACTTTGAGACTAAGAATCGTCTCTGGGGTTTAGTTTGCTGCCATGATTAAATCCTTACTGTTCTGAAAAACCTAGATTTATTTTTAACTGTTTCAATGCTGCATTTTTAGAAAGATTAATGGGTGGTTAAAATAAAGAGGGGGAAAAATTGAAGATTCAGGAGGAATACTCTGATAAAGTGCAAACTTTCATTAAATAGTGCCTGTAGTGAGTTTATCTGCCTTTGGCTTTGCCTCTGGTTTTGTGAGCTTGCCTACTGAGGCCTAGGACTTAATGAGGTGGCTCCCTTCAGTGTCTTAGACACTTAGCTCTCAAAAATCTCTATCTACAAACCAATTTTTCCCATCCATTACAAAATGAGCAAGAGAGATGGAATGTGTGGGTTGAAATCCCTGTTAATCAATTGTACTAGTCCCCTCTGGGTCGTGGTTGAAGAGCAAGTTTTCATTATCTCTAATAATTAGCATCATCGTTGGAGAAAATAGCTGAATGGACTGACATTGTAATCTGTGATGGGCATGTCATGTATCTTTTCATTGTTAACTTAGGGAGGTGGGAGACAGGTGACTGTGGGGGAAATGGTCTATGGGAATTCGTTTCTCATCTAGATGGCATTTCACAGAGGCATGGGGGTGAGTTTGTATTGATTTTAGATGATCTAGAAGTGTGATGGGCCTGGGCTTTGCACACATAATGGACAACTGGGGTTTTGTTCTTAGAGGTTACTTGGCGAGTAACACTAGACAGCTTCCTTACCTCTCTTAAGTCCAAGTGTCTGCCTTTATGAGAGGAAGACACCATTAATGTCCTTCTCATCAGGTCATACTGGAATTAGAAGGCTGATTACAAAAATAAGAGTGTTGTAAAGATTGAATGTGAGAACATACATAGGATTGTAATAATTTAGTAAGTGTATTATAGCTGTTATTACTTCAGCTGGCTTGTGTTATGCCCTCTCTGTCTTACATAAAAAATTCTTTTCTATTCATCTAATAGTGATGAATTAACTGTGCCATGATGCTTCCCACTCCTGACTAGGCACTGAGAGGCAAAAGGAGTATAAACAACCTTAAATGCCACCCTAGAGCCTTCATTCAGTAGCTGATGGAAGCAGAAGCAGAAGCAGAAGCAGAGATCCACAGCTAAGCACTGAAACAAACATCTGGAATCCAGTTGTAGAGAGGGAGGAATGATGAATAAAGGGGTCAAGACCATGCTGGGGAAGCCCACAGAAACAGCTGACCTGAGCAAATGGGAGCTCACGGACCCCAGTTGGACATCGTGGGAACCAGCATAGGACTGAATCAGGCCCCCTGAACGTGAGTGTCAGTTAGGAGGCCTGAGCAGTCTATGGAGCCTCTGTCAGTGGAAACAATATTTATCCCTAGTGCACAAATGGCCTTTGGGGACCCATTCCCTATAGAGGGATACTCTCTCAGTCTAGAGATACAGGGAAGTGCCTAGGCCCTGCCCCAAATGAGATGACAGACTTCAATGATCCCCTATGGAAGGTCTCACCCTCCCTGGGGAGTAGATGGGGGGTGGGGTGAGGTGGTTGGTGGGGAGCATGGGAGGAAGGGAGGAAGGGAGGAAGGGGGAACTGGGATTAATATGTAAAATAAGATTGTTTCTAATTTAAATAAAATTTTACATAAAAATTACAAAGAACAACAACAACAAAAAGGAGTCCAAACATCTCCCCAAACAGTATAAAGTGTGACCATAGGAGACTAAGGTAGTACGTGCTGAGGAGGGCTGTGTCTAGCTAAGAGCTGCTGATGGAAGCAGCCCTTCCATAAGGAGGTTGTGGTGGATCTACTGTATGATTTGGGGTGTAATCCCAGGCAGGAGAGGTGCCACACCTAGCTTTCCTTTTTGGGGTGTTACAGAGCAAATGTGTTCTTCCAAAGTTCATGTGTTGAAGTCCTACTCCCAAGTGTGAGGGGAGTGGGGCCTTTGGGGTACTTAGCTATAGATGACATCATGCAGAAGGGCTCCTGTGATGGGGTTGGTGCTCTTATGGGAAGAGAGAGATCACAGTGTGTGTGTGTGTGTGTGTGTGTGTGTGTGTGCGCGCGCGCGCGCGCGCGAGCGCGCGCGCGTGCATTAAGGCAGGGGAGGCATGGCAGAGTGGACCCAGAGCAGGAAGCTGACATACACAGAAAGCAGAAAGAGCAAATTTGGAAATGGGATGAGCTCTCAAAGCCTGCCCCCAGTGATGTACTTCCTACAGCAAGCCCACACTGCCTTCCTAAACAGTGGCACCAACTGGGGAGCAAGTGTCCAAATATCTGAGCCCATGGGGAATATTTCTCATTCAAACCACTACAGCACCCTTTGGAGCTGTGAGACGTAGATGCTGTTTAAGCCGGCAGAGGGTATTTTGTTACAGCAGCCGGAGCTAATTCTGGAACTTCTGAGAACACCCCACAGCCTCACACAGCCTTTAAAACCTGCTGCTGTCCACCAGAGCTTGTTATTTGCCTCTTGGAAGGGGACCAGCCTATCCCTCAGCACAGGATCTGCCCTCTCAGGCTGTGCTACGGCTTCCTTCTCAGGTCCTATGCCTGCCTGCCTGCCTTCAACAGGTTCATTCCTTCCAAGCCCAACCTATTCCACTCAGTGTAAATGGTGGTGGGGGGGGGTGGGGGTGTGGTGGTGGGGGTGGGGAGGTCTGGCCGGTCTTAATTACCACTGGGTAGCCTGGGACTGCAGACATTCTGAAAAGACTACTGGATCTAGAGATTGGGTCACCCTAAGTCTAGTTTGCAATAAGTATTACTCAAAGTAGAGCTTGGGGCAGAGCTAGACAAAGCGAGTAGATGAGAGCAGGATGGGCCTCAGAAAGGAGTGTGAGTGTGCTAGATGCCATGACTGACTCTAGAACACCTTTCTTTGGATAATAGAAAGCAGAGTACAGGCTGCCAAACACAGAGGGTAAGTCCTGAGCCAGGGTGGAACAGCTAGGAAAGAGTCAACGGAGAGGATTCAACAACCCCTCCTTTTGTTCCAATGTCACCAGAGTACTGATTGCTTTTTCTGGCTACAGGCTTTCAGCTGCTGGATAGACTATAAGACTGTGCGTGTGCGTGTGCGTGTGCGTGTGTGTGTGTGTGTGTGTGTGTGTGTGTGTGTGTGTGTGTGTTGTTAAGTGTTGTAAGTTATAACATCACAAGGGTGGAGATAAATAAGCATAAGGGAAAGAAAATGGAGGGGCGTCCAGAGATAGCTTTTGTTATCCTTATCCACACTCTTAGAAATCATCCTCTTCAATCCTTTTTCTTCTTTCCTCTCTCACTCCCTCCCTTTCTCCCACCCTTTCCTTTTGGGTTCACATACACCAGAATGTCCTCAACTCAATATGTAGCTGAGGATGACCTTGATCTCCCCAACTTCCTGTCTCCATCTCCCAAGTGCTAGGATTACAGGATGCCTGGTTTTGTGCAGTGGTGAGAATGGAATCCAGAGCCTGTGTGTGCATGGCAAACATTCTGCCTACTGAGTCCTAATGCTGGTCGAGTCCTGCTACCTCCTACAGTCAATGCTTTCTTCTGGTTACCTTTGCTGTCCTGCCAGTTCTCAATCATTTCTTTAGTGACATCAGGTCTTACAGTTTGTAATTCGTGTTATGGCATAACCCTCTTCTTCTGTTCTACCTTTTGTCTGAAATTTGGCTCATCCATACAAGAACCATAATGGCACTCATTAGTATTGGCAGGGCCAGCATCTTCTGGCTTCCTTAGAGCACAGCTATGCTCACGTGGGTCTTCCATCCTATGGCACACTGTCCATTTATGCAAAGTCATTACCAGTTCCTGTCCTCGTCTTCCTCCAGTCTCTCCACGCCTTTTCTGGCTTACCCATCCTTTGCAGGTCAGACTGCCTACCACAGCCCAAGCCCATTCTTTCTCCTTTCCTACCTACTAGGGATCCTATAGCCATATCCTTTGGTGCTGGCAACATCAAAGTGCAAACCTGGTGGCTATTTCCACCTGCTGTCAGCAGGGGTGGGGCAGCCACCATAGGATATAAGATGGGTAATGAGCACTGGCATCAGTGAACCGCTGCTCTTCATTCTTGCTGCATGGAGAGGCTGGGTGGCTAGGTCTGCCAAGTTCTCAACTAAGAAAACACTGTTTTCACTGGGCTTCACAATCGGAAGAAAACTGGCCCGGCAACTTTTTTGCATGAGGCTCATGTAACTTTAATGCCTCATCCTGGCACTGTTTGCTGGCCTGGCTGGCAGTGGCCCCTTTGTGTGGCATCCTGGAGGACAGGATTGGTTCAGTGCCTCCAGGGCATGACATCTCAGGTCAGCAGATGGCCCTCTGATTACTCTTTCAGCCCGTCTTACCTGACCATTCCTTCTCTGTATGAACAGCTGTCTCCTTCACTGTAGGGCTGCCCAACCGGATTGGTGATTTTTCTTCTGCCCTTTTGTTTGCACAGAACATAAATCTTTCTCTCTTTCTGACCTGGCCTGTGGTTCCATCCACCTGTGCCCGCCTTGAGCAATATATAACTCACCAGGTTCTGTTTCCTTTGCTGGCTTCAGCCTAGAAACCCAACTTTCTTCTTTCCTCCCCCTCTTCTGGGCTGATTCAGCACTCTCTTAGCACCTGGCTGCCAGTTAGCACTTAAACACAAAAAGTACATTATCGTGTGGGTCTGACCTGCTCTGGAAACTTCCGACAGAGTGAGATACCAGAAGAAATCTCCATCCCATTGGCCTCCTTTCTCTCTCTTCCCTGAATCTGAGGAGATTTCATTTACACCAGGTTGGCAACGACTGTGCTAATTGAAAATGAGTTAATTGAATAACATGGTACTTAGGAAGGATTTTGAGCTGTCAAAGGACAGTCAGTCAATTGAGTCAATCCAGTTAACGGTTTAGCAATGATCACAAAAATTGGATATGAACTTAAAGGAAAAGGGCCTTCTTTTCCCGAGAAGGGGTCTTTCGAATCCCAGAACGTTAGTGATGAAGTGCAATCGACCTTTTGGATTGCTTCAAGCAGTGTTTGGTTTTGCAAAATTGTTTTGCTTCCTGGGTTAGAGCAAAATCTCCCATGTGTTTTCTTGATGCCTTTGTGTCGTGACAGGTACACTACACCCTGGAGACACGGTTTCTTACTTTCAGCTGGAAACTAAGAGGATAAAGAACCTACACAATAAAATTTGGAGCAACAGACTCCTCAGCTAGAAGGCATTTACCTGTGGTTATGAGAAGCTTTGCAGTGAAATGATTAAGGTCTGCTACCAGACAATCTAGAACCTTCCAAGCTTGTATGTGTGCACCCGCAGCTGCTCCTAGGAGTTGACTGGCTGAGACTGTTTAGCAATCTTTTCATTTCTTCTAAATGTTAGGTGTGTGGGTTTCTAAGACCCTCTCCACTCCCCCTTTACTCTCCTTTTTCCAAGCTTGGCTTTGCAGTGGATCAAGAGCTGGTGTGCAAGTAAGCCTCCACAAAGAGTCACATGTGGTGGCTCATAGTTGTAATCTTAGCATTTACAAAACTGAGGTAGGAGGATCAAATCAAGGTGAGCATTGTCTGTGTAAAAAATTTGAGGACAATCTCCACTATAAGAAAGTCTGTTAAAAAATAAAACAAATTGAAACATAAAAACTGAATACACCCCCATCAGTGAGTGACGCTGGGAGAATCTGTGTTGTACCTGGAATGTTTTCAAACTGACTTGAGCATCTGCTAGAGGAGTTTCAGTATTCTGTCCCTTGGACATGTTAAATCTCACTCTAATTAGCTGGTCACCCCATCTCTTAATGACCTTTATGGTATTTGTATAGTAGTTTTATGCTTCAGTGTGCTTTTGCAGCTGTTATCTTTTTGCTCTCATGTCAACTCTGTGAGATAACACATGCAATCTTACTATTTCCTATATAGAGAAAGTCAGGTATGCCTGATATTACAGTTTTATGGTGTGTATTGTATGTTCAATGGTCCTCTGGCAGAACCAGATTCCAGGATGCCATCTGAGTTACTGAGTGAAGGATCTAGTATATGTCAAGTGGCACTGAGGATAAGAGCTAGCCATTGCCAGAGAACATCTTCCTCTGGTCCTTGTATTCATTTACGGGACTTACATCATTTGCCTTGTAGTCATGTGCGTGCTGATGAATAGGAACCAAAACCTGAGTGGCAACAAAGAGGAGAACCATTAGTGAGTGAATCAAGGCCCATGGAGAGCAGTAACTCTTAAGTCTTAGAACTACTTAGCAGCAGATTCCAGTACCTGTTCACCATGGGGTGATGTCAGAGACGTGAAGCCACACCCATCCAAGGGAAGGAGACATGGAAGCTTTCCTAGGGAGTCCTTGGATCCTTTTCATGGTAATAGAAGGTACAAATAAATTAGTATTTTATCTGTAATGTCTCTGTAAGGACAACCTTATCAAGATACATTTTTTATGGTTTTCTTAATTTTATTTATGTGTATGAGTGTTTGCCTGTGTGTATACATGTATATAATATATATGCAGTGCTCTTAGACACCAGAAGTGGGTCTTGGATCCTCTGGAAATGGAGTCACAATGATTGTGAGCTGCCATGTGGGTGCTGGGAACTGAACCCAGGTCCTCTGCAAGAGAAGATGGTACTTTTAACCCCTCAGCCATCTCTCCAGCTGCACTGTAAAAACACTTTCATTCATTTTAGAAGTGTGACATTCTTTATGCTTGCTTCCCCTTGAGAACTTATAATTCCCTTGGAACCTCGGAGCAGGTTATTTGTTTGGGAGTGAGGCTCCTGAAACCATTCGTCTCACATACCGAAAATGGTTAAATGTGCTGAAAACCTTCTCTGCCTCAGCACTTTGTTTCCTTTTTTCACTCAGTTTCCTTAAGCCTCCTATGAAATTGATACTGCAATAATACCATTGGGACTGCCCATTTGAAAATGCTAGTGTTTTAATTTAACAGGGTCTGAACTTCAAATCTATGATCTTAACATTGCTATGGTTGTATTTAAGAAAAATAACTGTAAGAAACTGTCAAAGTTGTTTGATTTCCTAAATAAGCACATGATAAGCTACAATTTGGAAGTACATGGTATATTGGTTAATATTGTCTGTGAAGGACTTCTGGTAACCTGGTAGTGGCTAAATAGATGCACTCTTGAGCTTATGGAAGAAGGCTGTACAGGCTGCTGACACTACATCTAACTTGTAGAAGGACATCTAGGAGTGAAACTTCTCTAGCATGTTCTAGACCTTAAAAGAAAATTCTAAGTGTACACATCAGGAGAACATTGCAGTCTTTCACAGCCTGAACATCTGTCTTTGGTAATGAAGATACATACTTACATAGGTGACAAGCAGTGTAGATGGTCCAGGAGTCCCATGAAACCAGTCTCTGTTTTTGAGTATGAATAAGGATAGTAGTTTACATACTTTTCTGCCCTCCCATTCATCCATTTGATTGACGTCATCAACTAAATTTTATATTCTAATTGCTGGAAACTCAGAGTGAACCATTTTATTGCTGTGAAGAGACACTGTGACAACAGCAACTCTTACAAAGAAAACACTTAATTGGGGCTGGCTTATAGTTCAGAGGTTTGTTTAGTCCATTGTCATCACGGCAGGAAGCATGCAGGTAGATATGGTGCTGAAGAGGTAGCTGAGAATAGAATTCTATATCCAGATCGGGAGGCTGTAGGCAGAGAGAGGCACTGGGCTTGGCTTAAGCATCTAAAACCTTAAAGACCCCCCCCCCACCACCACCCTGCTACCCCAGTGACACACTTCCTCTAACAAAGCCACACCTACTCCAACAAGGTCAAACCTCCTAATAGCCACTCTGGTGACCAAGCATTCAAATCTATGAGTCGGGGGGGGGGTCATTTCTTTTTAAACTACCACATGAACTATCGTGGCAGAAAGAACTTGGGGTTTTTTGTCTTTGAAACCTCGGCAGTTTAATAGAGAGCACAGAGAGTTTACATGAACTCCTCATGTCTCCTTTAAAGACCATTATCCTTTGTCTCAACACAAATTCCCTCAATAAACATGAACCTTAGCAAAAGCTACCTAAAATTTTTCTGTTTCTCATATTCTGTTTCCCTTTTTTAAGTTGCAAACTCAAGCCTTATTGTATTTGCACTCCAACCAAAAGACCCCCTAGGGCAAGAATCACATTATGGAAAGCTATTTATGAGTTTTAAATTATCCATATTAACATACTTAGTGTTCACCAGTTGAGGTCTCTTGATGCCAGATTTCATCCACAGTGTGGTCCCTGCATGGTTATACAGTTGGCTACAAAGATTCCCAGAGGAAGGAAATACACAGTGAAAGCTGAGGTCTGGAAGATTCCCCAGGGAGCTAACTAATCTATCCCCCTGCCTCTGGCACGACCAAAAGCAAAACCCACTTAGCGTATTTTTACAGGTCTATTTTCCTGTTCTGTTTGTAAAATCTGATTGGTACCATCTCTTTCCATTTTTTTGAATAAAAGCTATAGGCAAAATATGATTTGGTACATATAGACATAAATATATACAGCTTGTCCTTAATAATTATCTATTGGTATTCTTCTCCCTGTAAAGATAGCATGAAGCTCAGAAAGTTAACTCAGTAAGGGCAGAATACAGTTTATTGTTTAGGAAGAAATGACGCATACCACAAACATTTCAATTTCAATTGAGACAACCCTGGATTGTGTTGACATAAGTATTATAGAGGCCTGATGTGTGCTGGCGTAGGCAATTCTAATTGCATTCCCTTGGACTATTCGTTCTTTAGTACTTTTGTGTCCTTGGGAATTCATTCACAGCATTTTAAAATTACAAAACTTGATTTTAGAGAGTTTGGAGACATCCAATTTTCCTATCTTGAATGGTTTCCCAGAAATAGAACTACTCTCTATGCTTAGCCCACTACTAATGTCACCATTAGGACAGGTGTAAAAAGGAAAAAAAAAGGCTGAGTCACCATCTCCATGTGAGGCTGTACATATGTAAGGAAGCACTTCAACACTGAAGAGGAGTGGTTAACAGCTCTTCCATCCCATCTCTCTCCAAGTTACAGCTTATGTCAAATTTGAGAAGCAAGCATCCTGTAGAACTAAGAGAAGGAGAACTCTCTCTGCTGCCTTCTCTGGGCTCACTGTCCTGTTGAGGGAGGCAGCTACAATTTTCTCTGCTGCACTTGAGGATTAGACTCAGCTCCCCCAGCTTAAGGGGCCCCTGGTCATCTGACTGTTGGTGGGACCTGTGCACTCACTCAGCATTCTATGTCTTTAAACTTCATGGGGAATAAAATGCGGCACAGAGAACATACACTAACCTTGTGACGCTTTCCCAGCCGTCCACACACACACATCTGAATGGATGCTGGCTGGCTCTCTTGGCATAGGACAATGAAGCCACTTGGGAGGCAGATACCCAGATTACCTGGGTGTCACTGGACTATCTTCCCTGTCAATATGACTGTTGCTGTGATCTTTGTATGTTCTGGAGATGACACAGAGAAGACTCCATTGTATTATTTAAAACTCTACATCTTGTTTTCTGCCTTGCTGTAGAACAGTGGTTCTCAATCTGTGAGTTGTGACCCCTTTGGAGGTAGAATGACTCTTTCACCAGGGTAATATATTCGATATCCTATATATCAGATGTTTACATTATGGTTCATAACAGTAGCAACACAAATAATTTTATGGTTGTGGTCACCACAACATTAGGAACTATATTAAAGGGTGACAGCATTAGGAAGGTTGGGAATCACAGCTGTAGACAGAACATGTTTTGTATAGTGCTGGCATGGATTTAGGGCACCTGGGCATAAAGGCCAGCCCTTCAGGTCTCTGACTCTGTAGTCGATTGCATTGGCTGTTTCATTATGGATATCTGAGCCTGATACTGTCATCTACCTTTCTCCTTGCTCTGCAGGGATTGGTGATACCAATCCTGAAACTGGCTCAGTGATCTAAAGCATCCAGGATGAAGATGTGTTCGAGCCACCATGGCTCATTCCTCTGCAGTTGTAGAAAGTTTAATTGAAGGGAACTGGTTATAGGAACACATGCACAAAAACTACAGTCTGAGGAAGTTCAGAGTGCCACAACAAATGTCGTGTCATGGCTTTAAAACCTGACACTGATTTCTCGAAGTCCAGAAGGCTGAAGCCCAGGGTAAGGGCCTTTTTCTGGCTTGTAATGGTCAGGTTGTCTTCTTGCCATGTCTTCAAGGGGCTCTAGGAGGATGATATTCTATGTCTCATCTTTTAAGAGGTAGTCTTATTCAAGAGGGCTTTGTCATCAAGGGCCCCTCACTAATACCAAGGCCATCACATCAGGGACTGTAAACAGTCAATCCATATGGAGAACCGAGAGCATTATGAAAAGCAGTCACAATATCTATTTATTCAAAATGTAAATGAGAATGGGAAAGGCCAGTCTCTTGATGTTTGAAAGCCAATGCTTTGTTTGAAGTAACCTGTAACTCTCCAGGTCACCACCAAGGTCCTGGTGTACTCCTTGCTTTCTGCTCACCTCCATATCTCTATCATACTTCATGGTCATCTGTGTCAAGAGCAAAGACAAGGCAATGAACCCTAGGTTCCCTGATAGGAAAATACTGGTTTTATGTTTCTGTTTTTCAACTATCCAAACATATGACTATGTATTCTCAAACTATCCATTCACTAAGGGGCATATGCTCCTGGGCAAGAATCACTATTCAAAAGATTTAGTGTATGTGGAATTGTGGAAAGGATTATCTTGCAAAGATCGTGTTAGACATGGTGGAACACAAGGAGGCAGCTTTTTTCTAACACAGAGAATGGCAGAGGTGAGCTAATCAATTTCTGGTTTTGACTGGTTTTTCTTTCACCATTCCTTATAGGGAGACACTGTAGCACCATCTCCTAGGTGCCGCCTGTAGCCTGGCCACGCCTGTGAGGGCGTGGTCAGGGGAGGTTGAGGATGATGGGAGGGGGAAGAGGATTCTTAAGGGGCTGCAGACACTTGGGGAGCCCTTCTCTCTGGCCTCGCTAGCTTGCTGCCTCTGGGCACACTCTGGCTTGCGTTTGGCTGGTGTTTATATGAATAAAGATATCTTAACCTTACGGACTACAGATCGTCTTTGCTCTCATTATAATTACTCCTCCAAATTCCTCTATCAATCACATGCATTTATAGAAATTTAGATATTTCTTGTGTGTGTGTGTGTGCATGTGTGTTTTAAATGTATAGCTACACGTGTGTGTGAAGGCTAGAAGAAAATCTTGGTGATTCATTCATCAGGTGCCCTCCACCTTTCAGTTTTGAGACAGGCTTTCCCACTGCTCGGAAACTCACCGACTAGGTTGGGAGGCTAGCCACTGAGTCCTAAGGACCTTCACTTTCAAATCCCCAACTGGAATTATATGTACTTGACATCATGTCTGGCTTTGTACATGGGTTTTGGGGACTGCTTACTATGCTTGCACTTTACCAATTAAGCATTGCCCCTAAACCCAAATTTGGCTATTTTCAATTTCTGCTATCTGGCATGCTGGGATGCCTATCAGCATTGTGAATTTCTTTAATAAGAAACAAATTTATTTTCTCCCCTTGAAACTTAGGTTTGTACAACCCTCAAGAGAAAGGCTCTTCAGACAAGCAGTCTTTTTAAAGCAGACTTTGATGTGGGACTAGGAACAGAGCAAGAGAGACATGTGTGTCCCCCAAAGAGAAGAGAGATAGTATCAGCAGTCTAGCATTTGCTGTGTAGGAGTTTGAATGCTTGGATATTCTTGGCCACACACAGGAGGTAAAGGTCCCAATGATGACTCCACTCACATCTTTAGAACATTTGATGTATAGTAGATGCTCAATTATATCCAATGAATGGGTGAATTCTTACCGTCTATCACTTGATAGCCTTCTCTGAGTCTGCACTTGCCACACGAGAAGCCATGCTCAGTGGGCAAATGGTTCATAACAGCACAGAGATTTGATCTTCTGTAAGCATTTCTTTGGGGGCATTTGAAAAGAAGTTTTCAGAAAAAGTTAATTTCCACTAAATATCTGTAAGACATGCCATAGCAACGTAAGCCTGGCCATTACAATGCCAATGCTACCCTTGTGAAATCCTTTCATGGTTCAGTTCTTTGTCCATCAAAAAGGAGACATGAATATTTCAGAGAGCTTCTGTGAACAGTGAGGTGGATAGATGCTGTGGTTAGAAAGAGATGTGCCCCATAATCTTGGGAATTTGAATATTCGATCCTCAGTTGGTGGTGCTGTTTGAGTAGGTTTAGAGGCATGGCATTGCTGTCCCTAGAGGTGGGCTTTGAGAGTTAGAAGACTCCCATTATTCCCAAATCCTACTCTCTGCTTCCTGATTGCAGTTCAAGATGTGAACTCACAGCAAGAACAGTAGGTATTTTTATCCCAGCCTCAAATTTTAGGCAAAAAGTTTAAACAGTGCTTTCAGTAGCTGTTAGCTACTGATAGTCTCAAAATAAACATTTGGGTATCTAGAGCATGGGACATGAGTTTGTCAGAGGCAGGGACTGTGACTTTATGTTTGCACGCAGCATATCAAGTCTCTGTGCTCTTATATACCATTTGTCCACTGAGCATGGCTTCACATGTAGCAAGTGCAAAGAGTCAGAGAAGGATACTGTAGACTGTACAATGTCTAGCTAGAGCCTTTTCGGGACTGGTTAATGTTTGCTGAATACACATAATGAGGGGGATACCCAAGTGAAGGGCTACTCAGAAAAATGAACTAGAAAAGTGAAGATGACTGACAGAGGGCAGCCAGCAGAGAGGAAAGCTGGTGGCAGATGGGGAAAAGGTTACCACATTACACATGAAGAGCAGAGCAAAGGCTACCCAGGCCCATTTCCCCAGAGGTTTCTGTAATAGTATCCTCAGTTCTATAGGAACGGTATAGGATTCCCTAGTGGACATCTCCTTTGGCAGTGTGGGATAGATCTGGTCCATATCCAGGTCTTCAGAGTACCCTGGTCCACTTTAGAAAGCTGACTGGAGCAAAGGTTGTGTGTCTGTTTTCTGTTGCCAATAGCCAAGTAGCACACTGGGTAAGTTTTAGTGAGAAGAAGTTTATTTGAACACATACTTCTGGAAGTCAAGGTTGAGGGATTACATCTAGTGATGGCAGAATCCCAAGGCAGTGTCACATCTTCATGGTAAGAGAGACAGAGCATGGCCATCTGTCTCTGCTGGTCTCTCCATCTTCTGATGAAGCCACTAAGATTCAGGACAATATACCCTAATGCCCCGCCCCACTCTGAAACAATTAGACGAAATTTCCCCTTCATAGTCTCTCTCAATAGGGATGAAATTTAATAGTGTTCAAACCCTTTCCAAACCACAGCACCTGAGTGAGGATCAATTTTGATGCTAGAGTTTTTTGATGTCACTTGCATGGCTGCCCATTGCTATTTGGAGTGGGGACAGAAAAGCTGGAATGCCTACACTGTGTGAGGCGTCCTTAGATACACTTTAGATACATCTTTCTATACACTGCAGTCCAACTCTAATGCAGAAAGCTCTCATTATTATTATTTTAGTAGTGGCTCTGTCTCCCTCCTAACTCTGTCCTCTCCCCTGCCTCTCCCTTCCCCTTCTTTCTTCTCCTTGCCCCTCCTACTCCCCCTTTCCCTTTCTCTTCTCTTCTTCTCCTTCCCCCTTCATTTATTCCTCCTATCCCTGGATCCATCAGCATCCTTGTAAGCCATTACTCCTCATGGCTGGATCTCAGAGGTTCAGGACATGGGTGGACCAATACCTGTACATTGTTCATTTGTTTAGCCTTAAAACTTTTCTCCTGTGGAAAATATAGCTCTTTCTACACTCATCAAACGAGTTGATAGTTATCACATCCTAGAAACTTCCTGCCTTTGTAACTCATTTTGATAGGACAAAATCTGTGGATTTCCTTTTCAGAAATAGCTAATATTGGCAACCAAAATGCTGAGTAAGAGAATCGTGTGTGTGTGTGTGTGTGTGTGTGTGTGTGTGTGTGTGTGTGTGTGTGTGTGTGTGTACAGGTATCCTGCTCTGTCATTCTCTGTCTTACTCCCCTGAAAAAGGGTCTTTCATATACCTGGAACTAGGCTGTGCAGGAGATCCCTAAAATATCTGACACCTTACCAGGGTCAACATGTTAGGAAGAACCCCAGCTGTGGACTAAGGTAGTCAGTTCTGGGCTTAATACTTAGACCACCATCAGTAAGAATTTATTGAATTGAAAGACAATGAGATGACCTCCACTTAGTCTGCAGCTGAGGGTGGAGGCGTTCCTCCCCAAGATAAGTTCAAGTCCATCCTGATTCGTTCCTTCAGCCCATCTCAGGGAAGTCACTTGCATTATTATAAAGCACCAATTATCATTTTCAGTGAAGGTGATAGTGCTTCAAAATCTTGAAAAGTAATACTCCCGAATACATTATGAAAAGTTATCCTGGGCTTATTGAAGTCACAGATACTTTCAATGAATATTAATGAGTGGATATGCGACGGCAAGAGATACTGGGTTACAATACCAATGAGCCAAAATTGAGAAAGATAAATTTAAACAAAAATGATTAAAATAATTGATGCTAATATAATTTTTTATATGTTCTCAGTTTTTAAGAGGCAAGAAATTGCTGTGGAATTCAAGGTCAGCAGATTAAGTGTTTAAATGCCAGCTCATCTGCACCCATGTACTACCAACTTCCACACAGTACTGAAAAAAAAAATCTATGTGGGTCTGTTTCGATTTCCTCGTTTTGCTCTTTTGGGGAGAGAACAATTAACAGGGAGATATGTCACCAGGTTGGTATTTAGGCTTATAGCCGGCATGACCAGTGTAACATTTAAGATGCAAGGTGCAGAAGATGACGGATTATCTCCCATGTGGTGCTTCTACTGTAGCCCTCGGAATGCAGACATACAGACAAAAGTCAGCAGAGAACCCAATCGCTTAAAACGGCTAACAATTTCATTATCAGTCAAGCAAATAGCTGTCCTCTTCTTGGGGCCTGGGGTTGGTCTCCTCATGAGCCTGCCACCTGCCTTCTCTTCTGCTAGTCCATCTTCCCTTCCTCCGCATCAGTGGCCTCTCTGTTGCCCATGGGCTCTTCTGATCATTCAGAAAAATAGAGATGGTGATCACTTAATTGACTGCCACTGGCTAAATTATTGTCCCTGGGTGGTTTGTCTAGGGGACTTGGCTCTTACCTTGGGAGGTCTTTGCCTATTTCTTTTCACCACTCTGCCATCTTTAGTTTATTCATAGGGTCATGAAAAGGCATCTTCCTTTGAATGTGGCTGGCCCGCCCCTACTGTGTGGTCTTAGGATTGCATTAAGGTATATTGTAGTCTAGCATTTCTAGGTACAACAAAGAGCTTTTGGGGTATCTTTAGTTTGCTTTCTTTCCAAAACCACAGGCCCCATGCGATGCTGGTTTCTTCCTTTGGCTTTGCAGCACAGCTTCTAGAGAATTCTCAGCCTTCTCACAATCCCAAAGTGACACCTAGTTCCAGATCTTCGCACCAGCAAACCTCCCTGGAAAATGGTGGTCTTTACTGCTAACCATGCAGACACAGAGCCTACTCTCATGTTTATGGACATGTGGTGAAGGGGTGTTCCTAGATCCTATGGGGCAGTAGCTGAGGCCCTCCTATATCTATGGACAGCATGGTGGTCCATACTGTCCAAGCCATACATATAGTGATGGTATGCAGATTCAGGGAGCTGCTATATGGAAGTAGTGGAGAGTGTGTCAGCAGCAAGGACTTTGCTTTCTGATTTACCCAGACGTGTGTTTAAAGGGATGTGTTCAGGTGCTTGACATGTCAGAACATGGACTTGGCAACACTGGACCTATCAAAGGGGACAGAGAAAGAACATGACACATTGCTGTGTCTATATATTACTTCTGTTTTGTCCCAGGATGACCTTGGTATGTAGTTAGGATGAACTTGATCTTCTGATCTTTCAGCCTCTACATCACAAGTTCTCTGATTACGGACATATTACCACCACACACAGTTTTATGCAGTGCTATGGGTGGAAACTGGGTATTGTTCATTCTAGGCAAACACTCTACCAACTGAGGTACTTCTAGCCCAGATACAGAGCATCTCTGCCTAAAGATGGGAAATGTGATATGATCTGTTTTGATGTCCTTTAGATAAGGAAGGAATCTGTTGCAAGGACTTAAGAGTTCTGAAAGCCTAAAAGTAAAGATAGAAATCTGAGAACTTGTGACACCAGCAGTTGATAATGCTAGTTCTCTAACAATAACAACACAGATATGGATATAAGGCAAATTACCACTTATGAAACACATTGACATTCATTTGTATTTTAAACTATTATGCTTTTATGTATATGAATTTTTCCTGCATGTACGACTATGCTCCACATTTGTGTGTGCCCGGGGTCCACACAATGGAACTGGAGTATGGATAGTTGTGAGTATGGACCCTGGAACTGGAGTATGGATAGTTGTGAGACACCATGTGGGTGCTAGGAATTGAATCTAGGTCCTCTGCAAGAACTTATGCTCTTAAATACCGAGACGTCTATCAAGTCCCCCCATTTACATGTAATGTGTAGCTCTTATGATTTCCATTCCTATTATCAGGATCCTCACAAACATACAAGATAGCCCAGTGATTTGTAGAACTGATAGCTTGATATAAAATTAAGCATTCTTTTGTTATCTAAGCAAACGTGCATCTAATTACAGTACATTGATGACTCAGACTTTTATGGCCAGTGATATCTCTCATAAGGGAATTGAAAACCACACATATATTGAAAAGTAATAGAATACTTGAATAAATCAAGATGTATGTCTTCCATTGCATTATGGGTAGGTGATATTAAGATGCTGTTGTCCAAGAATGTGTGAAGGTGGAAAGGGCTCATTATATGTGAAAAAAGTAATTTGAAAGTTGCAATAAACTTACGTTCATTATGGTTTCAAAAATGAGCATGTGATGCTGAAGACTGCACACAATCACAGGAGCCATGGTTGACAGTTAGCAGTTCTTATGTAGATGGACAACCAAGTAGAATGGATACCTATTCTCAATCAGTTTGCTAAGTCTCAGTCCTCAAAAAATTATCATCAGTCACAAGATGAACAGGGATGCCTTTACTTCTTCTGTTTTGTCTTCAGATTTACTTATTTATGCGTATGTGCCTGTGTATGCATATGGTCATGTGTGTACAGAGGTCAGAGGACAACTTGTGAAAGTTGGTTCTCTCCTTCCACCATGTGAATTCTAGGGATCCAATTCACAACTTCAGGCTTGGTGGAAGGTCTCTTTACCAACTGAGTCACCTCTTCAATCCTCTTTTAGCCTTTAAAATATTTTGGGAAAACTGGAGAGATGGAACAATTGTTAAGAGCACTGACCTTTCTTCAGAGGACCCCAGTTCAGACCCTAGCACCCACAAGGCAGCTCCTCTCCTGGTCTTCTCCAGCACTTCACACATGGTGCACATACAACATACATAGATACACACAGGCAAAAATACTCATTAGCTAAAAACAAGCATCTAAAAAGAAAATTTGAAAACATTTTGGGTTTTGTTTTCCAAATTCTGCACATCAAGAATGTATTATTTATAACAAGCATAGAAACGAATAGAATCCCTAATATTCCCTTCTGTGAAAATTACAAATAATTTCTGACAGCTCCACTGTCTGTCTGTCTCTGATGTCCTTTCCCTCCTCTGAGTTTGTCTTCAGTCCCTGTATTTTGTAGAAAACACCAGGCATGGGCCAAACTAAACCAACACCGTGAAAAGAGTGATGTCTAAAGTCTCTCAGTGCTTACTGGGGAAAACCCACAAAGTGATCAGTTGTAGTGTTTGTGGAGAATCCATCCAGCTTCCACATGTCTGAAAGAATCTCCTCTGTCCACAGAGGAGGATCATTACAGCATCCATTTGACTTTTGCTGAGCATTGGGCTCTTCACTGTGTGCTTTCCTTAGATAATAACCCTCCCAACCACCCCATCAGGCAGGCAGGCAGGCTCTGTTATTGTTCTCATTTTATAGGCGAGCCTTGGAAAGGTCAAGTCATTTAGATGTGGTCACACAGCTAGCATGGTGATACAGACATGTGACTTGGGCTGAAGCCACAGTTTGGGTCCTTAGCCAGTACATGGTTCCAATGCTACTGCTTTATTGCACACACACACACACACACACACACACACACACACACACACACACACACTCAGTAGAAACCTATTTATTTAACCCATTGGCATTTAACACCTTTCCAGGAGACAATAGCTGTAGTATAGATACAACACAAGATCTTCAAAATGCAGAGCCTTACCAGTGTCCCTCACCTTTAAGGGCCATGTGAATCAAAGAAGCCACTGGATGAAGGCCCAGCACAAACAGAGATATGAATAAATACCTGCTGTCATTGCATTGTGTTGTGAGTTTTTAACTTAGAAACTGAGTAAGCTGCCGAAGGGGTCATTGTTGAGGCCCATTACTTGGAAGGTCGTCACAAACTCTCTGACCTTAAGCAGGAACATAGAGCATGTAGCCGCTGTCTTCATTTCCATGCCCACCATTTACTTGCACTCTGTATCTCAGATTTCCCCTGAAATAACCTCATTCCACAGATCCTGCTTTGCTCTGTGGTTTGGATAAGGAAAAGGAACAAATGCGTTTTCTAGAATCTGCCTTTCTGTGGATTAAGAGGAGTCAGAGTGAGTTCTGGCAGGTCTGGTTTCCATGACTGATTGGAAGTTCTGTCCTGTTCATCATGTGGCTGAAGAGGAGAGCAGTTTGTCCAGTGGTTTGAAATTGGCAGGCTGTGAGGCTAACTTACTGAGCAGGGAATGCCTAATTGGGAAGCTCAGAGGACTCATGCTGGTCCTGTGGGGATGAAGGTACCTGGGGGATGCTGGGTTGTGGGGAGGAGGGTGACCTAGCCTGTTCCTCTCTGCCCTTTGTTGCTTCCCATTGAACCTTGTGTTTCCAAATGTTCTAGGCAAGTGGCAGCTGTGGGGATAGAGACCCTGATCTGTGGAGGTTAAGAGCTGGCAAGAAAATCTCTGTCCTTTCTTGGGGACAAGGAAGACCAGCCAGTAATTTCTGGGACAGGCGATGGCTAAACCACGGAGTGGCCCCTGATTAACATTTATAGGAAATGGGGATATATTTAAAATTCAAACATCTAATTTTGACTATTTCCAGCCTCCCATATGTGTATCACCAAAAGTGAATTTTGGGAGCAGTGGTGGGAAAATACTGCCTGGGGAAAAAGAAAAGTTACTGCGGAAGCCTGCTTTCGAGAATAATTTATTTCACAATAAGAGCAAATCCCTTTCCCCAGGGGAATATTTGACACAGTAATTGCACTGGGGAACAGTCACTGTTTCGTTTCATTTTCTCTCTCTTTTTAAAAACTTTCTTTGTAAAGCGAAATGCTGTAAGTCTTCCTGAAAGAACAACTTAACAGGAAGAGGTTGTAAGGTGGGTATTTTATGTGTGTGTGTGTGTGTGTGTGTGTGTGTGTGTGTGTGTGTGTGTGTGTGTGTACGCACACACAGGACATGAATATATAGCCATTTATTCATTGTTGGACTTGAGAGTAACATCTTAGACAATAAAATAGAAAATTAGATATACAGAATGTAGAGACACTATGAAAAACATCTTTACAGATTGAAAACAGACGGGAACACAGCCATCTGCCTGGCACAGATCAAAAACCTGAGCTCAGTTGGAGTCACCTCTGACCATAGAGTAGTTATTTGATGGTTTCTGATTTCTTTTAAGAATGCAGAATTCACTGGGTGGTAACACACACCTTTAATCCCAGCACTTGAGAGGCAGAGACAGGCAGATCTCTGTGAGTTCAAGGCCAGCCTGGTCTACAGAGTGAGTTTCAGGACAGCCAAGGCTACACTAAGAAACCCTGTCTCCAAAAAAAAAAAAAAAGAAAAGAAAAAATTTGTTGTTAATACAATGCAGTATTCACAATGCATGCATGTACAATGGAAACTATAAGGAGAAATGCAGATATGTAATTGATGTGTCACAAAGATATGTGACAACGGCTGAGGTAACATCAATGTAGGATACTTGATGTGTACACCAAGATTTCTGTTTTTCCAGTTTCATGTAGTCATGTATGCACATTTGAATGTGCATGCACAGATGTACTCCTGCATATAGAAGCTCACAATTGATGTTAAGAATCATTCTCAGTTACTCTTCTGCTCTATTCACCGAGGCAAGGTCTCTCAGCCAAACCCAAAGCTCACAGGTAAGGCTAGTTTTGTTAGCCAGCTTGCTCTAGGGATCCCATTTCTGAGTTCCAAGGCTAGAATTAAAGGTGGACTACCATGCCTTCTGGACATTGGTATGGATCCTAAGGGTCCAAAATCCAGTCTACATGCTTGTGCAACAGCATTTTAACTACGGAACCACCTCTCCTAGTCGCCAAGATTTCTATATTTTCTAAGGATTCATTGACATATATCTGCCGATGCATTCAACATGGCTATACTATTTATATTAATTTTTAAGGTTAGCATACAAAGAAGTGGGTTTCTTCATGGTACCTTCACAAACACTTCTAAATATTTTTTAAATGAACATTGTGTTTATTTATAATGAATATTTTAATGTTTTTACTTATTCTTTGAGAATTTTATTCACTATATTTTGACCATGTTTATTCCCCCAACTCCTCCCAGATCCTCTACTCAGCTTCATGTCCCACTGCTCTATTTAAAAAAGAAAAAGAAAAGCAAAGTTTGTGTTGGCTTACTCCTGGGCACAGGGCGGGGGCTGCCTTGGAGTGTGGTTGACAAACCAGATATCATCCATTCTCAGTAGCAAATACCAATAGCTCCTTGGCCAGGACTGGGACTTTGCGCTCACCCCCATTCCTCAATGCTGGGACTTCTGTCTGGCTTGAGCTTGTGTAGGCATTTTGTACACTGTCATGGTCTCTAGTTCATATGTGCATCTCCTCTGTTGCATCTGGAAAACATTATTTCCTGGAAGTCACCCGCTACTTCTGGCTCTTAAATCTTTCTACCCCTCCTCTAGTCTTAAGGGAAGGAGTGTGATCTAGACAGTCCATTTATGGCAGAGAATAAAGCATATTTTAAGCAAAAGACTTCTGTGTGATGGTTTTAATGGTTGACACCCATGAAATATCCGTGTAGTTTAAATATCCATGCTTTAAGGTAGAGGAGTTGGAGAAGTGTGTCTTTGTCTAAAATGAATCCTGTGGGGTTCAGCAGCCTCCAAGCTCCAGGATCCCTCAGCATCATCAGGGTGATGATGCCGTCACAGGTTCTGGTACCTTCAGGAACATCTACAATAAATTCAGTTGCACTAAAATTTAGGGGCACCAATTGCTGTTTCTCTGGTAGCTTTTGTAAGGGGGTTGGATGCTACCAACAGAGGAAATGGGGGAATGGTGAAGTGTCACTCTCTGAGGAAGAGTAGAATATCATGTGTGAGGATCACATGTCCCCAGGCAGGAAGTTTCCTTGCATAACTCTGTTGTGATCTCCAGGAAGCATGCCAAGGAGTTCACAGGCTGCCGTTCTGCAAAGAAGAAAACTCAAACATCACAGCAGTTTTCCAAAGTGAGAGAGGGGATCCACAGGCCATGGGAAAATGAGAAAAGAAATAAACAAAACCCATGCTGGTTGTGACAAGATTAATATTCCCTAAAGAAGTTAGATTATCTCTTATTTTATATCACTAGTATTTCCATTACTATACAAATGATATGATATGGTAGGAAGTTGTGAAATGGAAAGAATACACAATCCTTCCTCCAACAGGAAAAATACTCTTAAAACATTTTTGTTTCATTATGTAGATGAGAAAACTAATATTTAGATTGGTGGTGCACACCTATAATCCCAGCATTCAGGGGGCTGAGGTAGGAGGATTGCAAATCCAAGGTCAGTCTGGGCTGTTTGGTGAGAACCGCTGCCAAAAAGAAAGTTAAACAAGCCAAGCAAATGGACAACTCAAAAGTAACAAATATGTAGGGAAGTCAACTGGCATGCCTATATGCCACAGTTCCTATAGAACTCACCAGATCTGACAGGACACACATTAAGCTCAGCCAAGAATCTATTTTGAGAGAAACTGGCTGATTTTTTTTCAGTGTTGCCAATGCATGCCAACCTGTATCTATGAGTGTCTCCATGACTGGAGCCTTCTGACTTGGAGTGCCTTGTCTTTGGCTCGATGATGGGACAACTCTTCATAGACACCTCTGTGGTGTAGAATCAGGATGCGATAAGACTCTAGAGGCCCAACCCTGAGCCCAGACTTGCCCTACTCCTCTTGGCAACTTTAGACTTGTAAGTCTAGATTGACATTGGTGGGTACTCAACTCACCTATAGCTGAGCACTCATGGTCACTTTTTTTTAGAACTTTGACAAGCTATGCATGTCTGCATTGGTCACTCCCACCACAAAGGATGCTTTTCTTGAAGCAAGAAAGATGGATCAACAGCTAAGAGCATGAGCTGCTCTTCCAGAGGACCAGGGCTTGTTAATCCATTGGGTTCACATTGTGGTCAGTTCCCATTTGGGAAAATGTTTGCCTATTAAGCAGAGACAAGACGATTCCAAAGCTGAGTTTGTGCTTGAAAGAGCATCTTAATCTGGCAAAACATTGAATAGAGGGGACTAGGGAACATGAGTCTCACTGGTTTTCTACTCTCCTCATTGCATTTGAGAACATGTAACCCACTTGAGCCCACACATGTGTAAACACATACACATGCAGGAGAAAAATGAAAAGGAGATTATTTTTGCAAGCCACCTCTGGGAACATCCATACAGTGGCCCAATAATAGCCTTCATGGGGAACTTCTCATTTAGGCTTAGACAAATTATACCAAAGGACCTAATCTAGCCTATAATCCTCCTCATCCTGCCTTCCAGCTCTACTGGAGCACAGTAATGCCCATCCCTTCATTCATGGGCCATTGGAAGAGCCAGCTGACCCAATCCCTTCTTAATGAAGATGTTCCTTGAAGGCAGCCCTCCCCTACAACTCTCCCTTTTCAGCATCAGCAGCCTTGAAGGCTCATCCTGAGAAGGAAGCAGCATGGACACGAAAGGCAGAATCTCTGGGTGCATTTGGGACTGCAGAGTTGGGTCACTCAGGTTGTACTTCGGTGACAGCATCTAAAGACACCAGACACAGCTTTGTTGCTGGGACACTAAAGCACAGCTTTTTCACACAGTTCTCTAGGTCACTGGAGTGGCATTCTCAAACCAGAAAGAAGGAGAGATGGAGGACAGTAGGATAATTTGGTGGCTGTAGCTTTCCCCTTGAGCCTGTTAGTATCTTCTTAGAATGCTGAGTGCAGCCATCTTGGCTAATCCTTAAAGCTAAAGACAACTATGTATGTAAAGAGCTATGCTCTGCTGCTCCTTTGAGTAAGTACTAGTCAGGTCTGTTTGCCTACCTTGCTGATGCCTGTGAGAGAAAGCTTTGGGGCCGTGTTCTTTGTGTATGTGTCATCATGTGTGTACTATGGTGTGCATATGGTTGTTCATCTTCTTTGTTTGAAGCAGGTCTTTTGTTTGCTCTCATAGCCTGCTATACCAGGCTGCCTGGCAGCGGGGGAGCTGGGGGTTCTCCTGTCTCTGCCTCCCATATTGCCATAGGAGTTCCTGGATTAGATGCCACCTCAGCTGGTTTTACTTGGGATTTGAGGATCTGAAGGCCATCTTCACACCTGCACAGCCATCTCCCTAACCCGGAGTCACATTCCGAGGTTGACTCTCTTGACCGCAGTCTTCTGAGTAGAGACAAGAAGGACACCCCCATCCCTTCTCAGGCACCAGCTCCCCCAGTGTCTGTTTGTAAGACACACACCCTCCCTTGGTTGTGCTAACCCCTCTGCCCAGGCTTGTCATCATCTTTCTCCATCTTCAGCTAGTCCACCCCCATCGCCTTCCATTCCCAGGCCCAATATCTTTTCTGCAGTGCATCTTTCCCAGACAGACGCTCTCCTCTTGCTGCGACCTGAGAATATTTTTCCTACCCTTTCATAGCCTCTCTCAGATGGTGGATTTGCATTTTTATGTCTCACTTCCCCAGACAGTGGGCGAAGACAGTCCCTTTCATTTTTGCGTCCTTGGTTCCCAGAGCTGTATTCTAGCACATGAGCCACAAGCAAGACCAGGAAATGCAATGAAATGTAAAGGTGCAGAGTCGGAGTTAGATATGCAGTGCCCTGGGAGGGCCCTCACCTGTGCGAGCCTCACTTCCTCAGCTGTGGTAGGGGAACAACAGCAGTTCTGGGTCAGGGGTCAATGTGAAGATCAAGCAAATGGATTCTTACAGGGTTTAGCCCAGAACCTACTTCAGAGTAAAGACTCAGTGTTAGATGCTGCTTTTCATAATACTTCCAGTTTTTTCTTAAAATTATATTTTAATTTATCTCCTTTGTGGGGAGGCACATGCCAAGACATGTGTAGATATCAGAGGACAACTTGCAGGAGTCAGTTTTCTTTTTCTACCGTATGTGTTCCTAGGGCTCAAACTTAGGTTATCGGGTTTCGCAGCAGGCATTTTTACGCCCCCCCCCCCCCCCCCAGTCACCTCACAGGGCCCATGCCCCATTTCTTTAATATGTGATAGTAAAAATTTGTACCTACAATAACTGCTTTTTGTGGCTCCTCGCCTTTCTTTGTTGAGGCCACCACGATAAAGCAGAGCACCGCCTAAATGGCAAAGCTGTACCTGGCAGGGAGCGAATCTGTTTTCATTTTCTGAAGGGCCTTCTCCCTACTTGGGCCAAGTTGAGAGTCTCTGAACTTACTTTTTGTTCAATCAGGTCAAGCAGTCCTGTGCAGGGAGGAATCACACCAAAGGCCAAGGAATGGATTCCAGTACCAAAGCTCATTAATACCATCCCATCCTAACAAATGGGAGGCCGGCAAGCCAGACCGTGCGGCCACTTGGTCACAAGGCGGGGGTCTGCCCCGGGGCCCTGCGCACATTGAGTGGACGGGCACAAGCGCCATCCATATTTCTCTGCACAGCTCTGGCCCCCACCTCCCATGTCAGCCTGCTGAGCCGGCTTGGCCAAGCTTCCTGGGCTTCACACAGAAGATTTATTCTTCAAGACTGACCTACATGGACGTATGTATCTAAATTCACAAACGCTTGAGTTTGATGGCAAGCAACAAAAGGTCAGAGGAAAAACAGGCAAGGCATTTAAATCAAAATGATGAAACTGGGTAATTTCATTAGCAACAGTTGTATTTACTGGAAGTCACAGATGGTGCAGTTTAGCTCATAGCCAAGTTTTTAGGACAAAATAAGAATGAAGAAAGAAATATTTCAAGGGAGAGGTGGTTAAAAATTAAATAGGCACCAGATGGTTCAAGATTGTCTTTCCTATAAATTTGGTGAACGAAGGCAGGCTGGATCCAAAGGCTTTCTGAATGGGATTGGAGTTTGAAAAAGGACTTTGGACTATATATATATAAATAAGGCCTTTTAAAGTCAGAGATATTAAGTCTGGGATGATATTGAGTGGAGGTGACAATCACACAAACCACATTAAATCTAACTTAGCTGTTTGGTATCCATTAATTTCCTATATTTAACATTCTGGAGAACCTACTGTGTGCTAGAGCCTATTTTATGTGTAGGTGTAGGTGTATGTATGTGTCATGTGGTGTGTATATGTGTGCATGGGTGCACATACATGTGTATAGTTTGAGGTCAGAGGTCAATGTTGGGTATTTATTTCTCCTCCTTAGTGTTTTTAACTAATTATTAGTGTGTGTATATATGATGTACATGTTTGAGTGTGTGTGTGTGTGTGTGTGTGTGTGTGTGTGTGTACAGGATTGATTGCACATGTGGAGGTCAGAAGACAGTGTTCAGGAGTCAGTTCTTTCCTTCCACCATTATGAGAGTCCTGGGGATCAAACTCAGGAGGTCAGACTTATGCAGCAAGTGCTTTTCCTTGCCTTCTCATCTCCCTTATCCATCTGCCTTGATTGTTTTGAGACAGTCTCTCATTGACCCTGGAACACACGGACTTTTAAGTTGCAGTCCAGGAAGGCCAGGGACCCTCCTGTCTCCCCCTGTGCAGGGATTACAGATGTGTGCCATGTCCACATCTGAATGTTCAGGGTTCTGGGGATCAGACTCAGGTCCCCATGCTCCAGTAGAAAGACCTTTACCAACAGAGCTCTCTCCCCAGTCCAAGAGCCCATTTTTAAATATCCTTGAGAGGGAAAATGGAAGTTTGTACTCTTTCTTTCTGGAATGTTGGGAAGTTTCTTGCCCAGACCTAGAGAGAGAGAAAATGTAGCTTGGAAACACTCTATCTGCGAAGGCATACTTGTCACTCTCCTCTGGACCACATTGTAAGAACGGCTCTGCCAGTTTCTCACATTATAGAGATTAAAGTCTAGACCTTTTTCCATGCCCAAAGCCCTTTGAGAGCCACTCTGTGGCCCATGCTGGACCCATACTTCTCAAAGCTGGCTTGCATTACATCGTTGAGGAACTGGGCTCTAGCAAGCAGTGTAGCTGCTTCTGCTGAGCATGGTGATTGGAGAGCAAACATTACAGGCTCCTGCCCACCTCTCATCTTACTTCCTCCTGAACTCTTTGGGAACTCTGCTACTCTCTCACCTGTATTTGCTGTCTCCCTGTCTGCTCTTACCCTCTGCTTATCTCTGGCTCCAGCATTGCCTCTGTAACACCTTCCCTCCAAAGGGTCTGGACCTTATAGAGAGCCATGCCCAAACCTCATCCAGCAGTGAGGATGTGGGGTGGTCTTTTGCAGGGCTTTTTATAGAAAATAATGAGATTCGGCATGTGTTTAACTGACCACAGGATGGTTTGGATGCTGGTAGTGAGACTGTGGTGTCTGTCGGGGTGTTCCTCCTATTGTATGAATTATCTGTTACATAAGCAATGGAAGGTGTCTAGGAGCAATATGTGGCAGGTGAAGACTGAAAGAATGCTGTCCTGCGAAAGCAGGTCATGGTATCAGCTCCTCTCTAGAGGGTTCAGCCTGGTCTATGCAATGAAGTCAAGCAGGAAGTGACAGGCACACTTCTGCGGGAGTGTCTAGTCACCAGCCACTGAGGAAGGCTGTGCTGGGCAGGGATGCAGGGGATAGTTTCTCTTCATTCCCTGGAGGACTTCTAAATGGTGTGTGTAATCACAGGGAAAGAACTTGGGCTCCTAGAGGACAAGCAGCAGCCAGATCTTGAAAGTTTCATCAGAGCCTTTTGCACTTGTGATTGTCTGCAAAAGGGAGGGTAGGACTTAGAGGGAATGGGTCAACCTTGACATGTTGTTTAAAATGCCAGAAAGAACAGCAGTTAGCAAAAAGTTACATGCTAGGACACAGGAGCTAAGATTTATCTGCCCTAGCATTGTCTAAGCTTCCTCTAGCTCAAGGTGATCACTGGCAATTAAGCATCTATGAGAGTAAACCTTGGCATTTATCCTAGGAAGTGGTTCATCTGGCTACAATTTCCCTTACACAGGATTCTGGGAGCATGTGCTTTAAAGATTTTTTTATATTCTTTGCTTACTTATTGTGCAAATCCATTGAGAAAACAATTCTCCTTTGTTAAACAATTTCAAATTAGGTAACATCACCCTGTAAGTGCTTTGATCATCAGGGTTATCAAATCCAATAGCCAGACACAATTCAATCACTTCTAATGTTATTGGCTGATATAGTGAGAAGCCGTATACTTTGTCTCCTTATATGTTTTTCAGTAGCTCTGGCTTTGTTTAATACTATTCTAGTTTGACTCTGTCTTTGGAAAAAAAAATTTGTGAGTACTAATCTATGGATTTTTAGCAGACCTGGTTTTGTTTGGTAACATTATTTTAATTTTGACTTACTTTTGAGCTTTTCATGCATGAGGACTATATTTACATCCCTTTTACCTTTTCCTCTCCAACCCCAGTCCCTCCTACAACCCCACCTTTTTCTATCAAGTTCCTGACCTCTTCTGTAATTCTTCTATAATTCTTGTTAAACACGCATGCGCACATGTGCGCACATGCACGCGCATGCACACACACACACACACACACACACACACACACACACACACACACACACACACACAGAGCCTACCAAGCCTATTTGTGTACCTCTTGTGCACATGTATTTGAGACTGACCATTTGAGATTGGAGAACTTACACAGTAGATGGTCCCTAAGAAGACTGCTTCTCCAACTCAGTAGTCCTTGATTCCCCATAGCTCTTCATCTTGGGGTGAACATCCTCATCCTTGAGTTCCTACAATGTTTGGTGATTTTCTCAAGCCTTGGTATAGTGGTTGCACTGTAGAGGTCTGACTGGGCATTCCATAGTCATTTATTCTCTGCACTTTGACTGGTTGTGGATCTATCTTAATTGGTAATTTCATTCTAGATATACACACTGCTTCTATTATTTTAGCCTCTCTGAAGTCTAGCTGCTACCAGTTTTGTTCGTCTCTAATTCAGCTACTTACTTTCAAGGCCAGTCATAGACATTATTATCACTGAGAGCTGTGACACATTGGATTCTCTCAATCTCACACTTCACCCCTCTGGCCAGGACCCTCTCTCTTTCTAGTCTACATCTTCCTCACATCAGCACCCACAGACCTTAACCCGCAATGTGATCATTCTACACAGTACCTTCCTCTCATTTTCCAGAACCCTCTTTCACATCTCAACCATTACCTTACTCTTATGCAGTTTCATCATTCTGACTTAATTGTGCCCAACCCTGATTAAACCCAACACTTTGTCTACCCCAGTTTTTGCTGGTGTAACTAGTTGGAACAAAAACCAAGCTGAGGGTTTCAAAGGCTCCTTTGGAGTCAGTTTCTCTCTTACTCTGGGAGACAGCGGTGTCTGCCTTCTCCTTTCTTCTGAGGCTCCTTTTATCTCTCCCTCCCTTCCACCCAGCCCTTGCTACCTGATGGAAATGAAACACCTCACAAGAAGAAACATCAGAGGATGTCCATAGATTCTCCACAAACCATAATGTTCTTGCTTTCTCTGCCCCCTAGCTCAACATATACATATACACCGCCTGCAGCCTTGCCCTTCTGCTTTTCTCCTGATGGTAGTACCCCCTCTTTTCTCTTCCCTCCTAGAGCATCACATGCATCCCTCCCCACTGGCTCACTCCTCGTGGGGACAGTAGTACCTTAAACCTAGCCCTGGACTCATCCCCCAAAATACATAAAGCAACAGGGTGTGGTGGCAGGTGCCTGTAGTTCAGTCTGGTTACATAGTGAATTTAGTACCAGCCCTAGTTACATGAAACCCTGTTTCACAAACCAAACCCAAAACAAAGTTTTAACTGGCTCTTCCCTTCAGACAGTGCTGTCCCCTCAGCAGTGTCCCAGCATTCCCCAGGAAGCCACCCTGTTCTGTCTCTAGCTGCTGATTATTGGGAACTCTCTCTTCTTGTGACAGTCTTAGGACACTAGACCAGGCAATGTTCCGAATGCTGCCCTTTCCTTCTTCTCAAACGACACTATCTTTTGGTGGAGCTATGGGTGATACTGATTTTCTTCCTTTTACTTATTCGTTCTTTCTAAATTCTCCGTGATGAATATGCAATGCTCTGGATAAAATGGGAAACAATAAAATCACTTCAAAAGAAACACCATATTTTATGAATAATTTACAATCAATTGCATCTTTATAGCAAAAATTGGCAGTGGGTTGGAGCAGAGTTGGCAATGGCCAGTTCTACTCCTGACTTGCTCTTGAGCAGCCACTTAAATTACAGATTTTTAGTTGTGAAGGGGAGAAACTGCCTTTTTCCTACTCTTCCTTTCTGTAATATTATGAGCATCTTAAAAGAAAACAGATGTGTCCGTCTTTGTGGGGTGATACAAATGTAAGCCCCTCATAATGCCCAATGGAACTATTTACTGTGAGATACCTGGTAAATATCTTTTCTGTAATCAAGAGATGGAAGTTCTGAGATGTGGTAGCTTTAAAAACTGCATCAAGGGAACTGGGGAGATGGTTCAGAGGTTAACAGAACTGGCTGTTCTTCCATAGGTTCTGAGTTCAATTCCCAGCAACCACATGATAAATAAGTAAATAAATCCTTTAAAAAATGCATCAAAGAACACTCATTAGACCACTCTTGGTGTGCTGCTTAAGCCAAGTTCTTTTTCTGTGTCCAGTTTCTCATTTTAAGTTTCTTAAAATTCCGTGTTTATGTGTCCCTGTGTGTGAGTGCAGGTACACTATGAGGCCAGAGGTATCAGATCCCCTGGAGCTGGAGTTCCTGGTGCTTGTCAGTCACGTGCTGTGTATGCTAGGATCTGGACTCAGGTCCTCTGCAAGAGAGATCTGTGCTCTTAATTATTGAGTCATCTATCTTGCCTCCATATCCACTGTCTTTATTTACCTTTCCCCCCAAAATATCCAGTAAGATGGATGCTGTCCCTCCATAGGAAATGGATGTTGGATAGGATGGACAGGAAGGAGGCTATGAAGGCATCTTGAGCTCCAGAGTCTGGAAGTGTGGGTTGGAATCACAGAAGGGTAGTGCACTGGCTTTTTAATACCTGTTGGAGAAGACACCTTAGCCTTGAGACCTCCAAGAAGTTGCGGTAACATTGTTTCCTTGTTACATCACATCCTGCTTGAGTGTGGCTGCTCTGACTGAGGGCTACAGAGCTTGGAGTGTTCACGCTCAGTCTTTCTCTTTGCCTTTTCTTTGAGTTCTTCCACTAGAGTGGTTTGGATTTTATTCAATAGGAGAGGGAAACCTCCCTGGTACTTCAAAGGGAATAAATTGAGTTCATCTTCAGACAGAATCCACTCATCATATTAATCACCTGCTAGGCAGAAGGACTTTTCTTCCTTTCAACACTTGTCCCTAAACCCAGCTTTGGGTCTCCTATTAGTCCAAGGTTTTTGCAGAAGTCCCCGTCTCCACTGGGATGGGTAATTTTGAAGACATTGAGCTGGCAAATTATTGTCTTTCTCTGCCCAGTAGTCTGTGGTTTGGCTTACAGTTTGGTCCTCATCACCTAGATTACCCTTGATTTCTTCAAATCACCTTCCCCATCTTTCTCATTGGTGTTTGTCTCCTTTGTGCCAATGATACCCACAGACATGGCTTCTTGCAGCACTCGGGATAGCAGTCTTCTCTAAGGTAATCACCAGCTTTGAAACTCTTTGGCCCTGTTGCATAGGATGTAGAAATGAATGGACCCTTAGGAAGCTAAGAAGCCACTGAACTAGAATTAGAAGCCAACTCCGTGCTTCCAATAGAGAGCTTTTCCCGTCGCTTCAGGCAGGCTTCCCGAGGCTTTTTTTCTTCAGTGTTTTCTCTGACAACCTTTCCCCCTCACCCCTTTAAGACAAATGCAACAGTTGCCTCAGCCACCCGACCTCCACCTTTCCCTGATGAGGAACAAACATATTTTAAGGTTTGCCCTCAAGCATACTGGGAAGCTAGCCAAATCTATCCAGACAGGGACATGGAGCAGCTTCATGCTGAACAGAAGAGTTTCCTGGGGGAGGAGTATCCCCACACCCAAGGCTTAGAAATGACATGTTGGTTTTCTTGATAATTGGATTGTTAGAGTTTTCAAGGAAAGAGTGTGAATCCTGAGAAGTACAATCTAAATGTAAATGAATGTTTACATGGGTATTTGGAGGGACTCTGGGGTCGGAATACTGATGTGGGGATGTTTAATAACACCCATGGAGCTGACGATGGAGGTCCGGAGGTGGATGGATATTCAGTCTTCTCTGACTGTTCCCATTGGGTGTCAGAAATGAATCTTCTCAGACTGAAGGGCCTTGCTGAGCTTGCTGGAGCCTTGTACATCAGCCGGTAAAACAACCAAGATGGAAAAGCACTTACAAATCTGAAACAGAAGCTGTAGAAATATCTCTCGACTTGCTATCATTACAGTCCAGCCACACTGGCCTCTGCAGATCTCTATGATCTCATGTGACCACCACGTTTGTCCCTCACACCTCTGCTATTCTTTCCACTCTGCTCAGTCTGCAGGATCCAAGGACTAAAGATTTCAGCCCTTGGCTTACCTCCTTTCTCTGAAATAGCTCATCTGTCTTCTTGGCTCCATGGCTCTTTTAACTGTTAGTTCTCCCAAAGCTTTGACTTGTAGTTGTAGCATCCTTCTGCCTGAGCATCTTGATTTCTTTAAATCACTTTCCCCACCTTTCTCATTGGTGTATGTCTCCTTTGTGCCAACAATACTCACAGATATGGCTTCTTGCAACACTTGGGATAGTAGTTCTCTCTAAGGTAATTAACTGCCAGTATAGTCAAGGATAACCTTGACTATCTAGGCAGGGCTCGTGTCTGATGGATGCTATTGACACCCAGAGTCAGTAGTAGAAGCTCAAATACTTTGTTTTTAATTCCCCCCAAAATGAACAGTATTCTGCCTCGTGCTCAGGTAATGAATTTGGATGGGCAGGGCAAATGGTTTAAGATTAACACATTGTGACAGATCATAAATTTTCTTAATCTGTTTATGGTGCTGAAACAGAATCCTGTCAATAGAGAGATGTGAAAGCAGTGGAGATTTCATTCTCACAATTGTGGAGATGATGACATCAGAGATCAAGTTCAGTGTCTGGGGCGGGCTACTCTCTGCTTCTAACATGGCTCCTGGTCCCTGCATTCTGCTGAGAAGATGGTTGCTGCATCCTTTGTGTAGCATGAAGAGGGTCAAAAGGGGTAAAGGCTTTTATAATAAAGGGTGAAGGAGTTACTATTACAGGGCCTTATTCTCCTTCACTTGAGAGGAGCCCTTACAACCCAATCACCTCTGAATACATTACACTGGGATTAAATCTCCACATGGACTTTTAGATAGTGTGCAAACACTCAGACCACTGTAGATGTAAAACTGTATGGGCTCCTGTCCTGTCCCACTAGACTAAATGTCTCCTCTGAGCTGGTGAGTAGGTATAAGACTAAGAATATAATGAATGTGAAAATATGGCTCAGTCAGGAAAGTGTTTGCCACGCACACATGGAGACCTGAGTTCTACCCCCTAGAACCCTTGTGAAGGAGTCAAACTTAAGAGATGTATGCACTGGAGGTGATGGTGAAGCACAGCCCAGAGACAGGGTGATTCCTGGAGCCTACTGGCTCCCAGTCTAGCTGAATCAGTAAGATTAAGGTTCAGTGACTATGTCTCAAAAACAAGTGCAGAGGAGCTGAGGAAGACATCTGACTTTGACCACTAGTCTCCACATACATGTGCACACACATGCAAGCCCATGAACACATGTACACACACACATACACACACGTGAGTAAGTACACAAATAATATAATTAATGGGATAATAGGTCTTGTGTGTGTGTACATGTATGCATGCACATACATACTGAATCCACTAATTCTTAGACCTCTGTTATGTGATAGGCTGATCATGGGCAGGGTGAGTTGGGATTACATGCTGAACAGGAGGTGACCTTCCAGAAAGAGGAGCAGACAGGTTGGGGAGGTTTACAATGCCATGTGACAAACGATTGGCTCACAGCATAAGGATCTGCTGAGAGGCAAGAGAGGCTACAGCACAGAAGCAAATATTTGAGCATCATTGTAGAGGTTACATAGGAGTTTTCTTGGGAAGACTGAGGAAGAAGCATGTGAACCAAAGGTCACTATTTATTCAAAGATGAGGGATGAGCCAAGGCAGGGTTGTTTTGTCTTGTTTTGAGATTTACGATTATTACCAAAGCATCACAAAGACACCTGGGAGAACAGCAAGGGATGGGGACAGTTGCACCTGCAGCCCATCCTTAAAATCTCATGGCTATTCTGCTGGAGAGGGCTCATTGGAGGAGGGTGATGACCCCACGTTGCTATGAAAGGACAAGGCAAGGCTGTAGGGCCAGGGACCAGTTCCTATGGGATGGAAATAAGCAGGAGGCAGACTACGAAAGAGGAGAGATATTTCACAGATGATGCTTTTCTACACAAATGAGGAAGAAGAAGTAATAAGATGCTGCTCTCCATGATACATGCTTGCTCCTTCACCTCCTCCTGCAAGGAGCAACAGGGTTTGATGCATTATGGTCTCTTAATCAGTGTGTGAACAAACTTTGGATGACTTTGGAATTACTAAATAACAGCTAGTTCCTATGATTTGTCAAAACAAAGAGAGCTGTATCTTTAAAAAAATTTTATATTCATTTTGTGTGTGTATGCATGGGCCCTAGATTAGGCATGGAGGTCAGAGGACAACTTGCTGGAGTCGGTTCTCTCCTTCCACCATGTTTGCTCAGGTCTTCAGGTCTCTAGCCCAGAACTAGATCTTTGTGTAGAAAAATATGAGCCAACTGGTGGACCAGAAATGTTAGCACTCTGATGCACTAAGACCCAACAGGAGCATCTGCAGTTAAAGACTTGACCTCGGATGATGCAGCTACCTTATCCAAGCACTAATTGTCCTATCTGTCTCTAAGGTAGAAATGACACATTTTTTTCCCCTCACAGCAGTGCTGTGATCAAAAGAGAAAATGTGTGTTCAAATAGTTTGTAGCCCATGGAGGCTGCAGGATGTCACCATTCAGTACTGTGCTTTTCCTGGAGAGAGCCTTGGGTGCTGACCAACAGTGCTAATCTTGTAAAGTCAGCCAGGTCACCGAAGTGTTCTAGTCCAGGCGCTGGTCCCATAGAGTGATCAGAATCATATAGTTCCTGGAATGTCACCCTTTCACACCCGCCCACTCTGGTGCTCTTTTCTTGTTTCTAAATTTCTTCCTGCACCTGGTTTGTCTGTCCTACTCCCTTTACCCAAATGGTATGTTCTATTAGGTAATCCAGCTTGGCCCTAGAACCCTCAGCAACAAACCCTTAGAGGGAGGGGATCCCAAAAGCCAATCAGGACTGACATAGGAGTGGGGAAAGGGAGGCATAGTGAGGAAGGTGGATTGATTAGAATTCTCTAGAGGAACAGGATGGACTGAGTGGATAGATGTTATAAAAGGAGATTTATCAATTGTTTTACACAGAAGGGACTGGGTAGTCCCGCAATGGCCATCTGCCTACTGGAGAGGCTATGACCCTAGTAGCTTTCCGTGGACAAGATGCCTCAGCAATCCTGATAAGATGCTAAAGATCTGGAGGGTTCCTGGAGAGCTGCTGGTCTTCAGTTCATCGTGGGAGGCTGGCAAAGCTGGGTTCTGATGATAGCCAAGGATAGACCTACTCAACAGCAGGATGGGTAGGCCAGCACTGAAGGAGGCAACACTGAGGGGATCTATGATGAAATGCTTAATAAAGCACGTGTCACTCTGACACCACAAGTACACGTGCTTGTGGCAGAAATGGTTAAAAACAATGCAGAAAGGTTTAATGAAAAAAATCATAGAATCTTGCCAATTCAGGCAAATATTACTAACCTCAGTCATATTTCTTTTCCGTCTTTCTTTTAGATTGCTGATTGGGATTGCAATTCATATAGATCCATGTTGTAACAATTCAGTTATAATCTGTAGAATGATTACAATGTATCCCATTTTCCATTTAATATTATATTCAGCTGCCACTGTATGGCTTAAACACCATTACAAACTACAGTTTTTATTGGCTGTTTAATACTCTTTCCTGTGAGCACACTCAACTTCATGTAAAAATGCTCTATTTTTGGTCAAGTAGTCTGAGGAGAAATCTATAGTAGAGTCCAAACAAGTTGTAGCAAGTGCTGACTCCGTGTTTCAGAAATTTGACTCATTTTTAGATTAAATTCAAATAAAATACAGGGTCTGAGAGAGATGACGTCATATGTAAGAAATCACTATCTCTGAGTAGACCTACATTTTTTCTTATGCACTGGCGATCAAATCTGGGGCCTCTTGAATGCTAAGAGTACCTGTCTTTGAGGAGTTCAGAGTAGTATTAGGCTCAGAAGACAAGAACATGGGACAGGCTATGTAAGACAATACTCACTGCTAGGCCGAGGTGCTCACTGCTGGACTGAGGTGATGAATGGATTTACAGATGCAGAACTTCAGGGATGGAAACAGGTGCTCCAGACCCACCTCACACATGCCAACATGCCATTGTTTTGATAAAAGCCCAAGCCCAAGGCAACATACAGAAGGAAAGATTTATTTGGCTTATGGTTACAAAGGGACAAGAGTTTGCCACGGCAGAGAGGCAGAGAAGCAAGTAGCAGGCAGGGCATCTGGGACAGGAAGTTGAGTGTTCATTCACACCTTGAACTATAAGCAAGAAGGGGGAGTGTGTGAGGCTTTGCAACCTGAGTCCTGCCCCAGTGACCTACTTCCTCTAGCAAGGTCACACTTCCTAGACCTCCTCAAATATTACCACCAACTTGAGACTGGGAGTTCAAATATATAAGGCTATAGGAGGACATTCTCATTCAAGCTACCACAGTGAGGCTGTATGTTCAGTGGAGGTTGGGATGGGTCTTAGCTACAACATCTAACAGCAGATGAAGGCTTTCTACATATGCAACACTCTGACATGCTATACCAGAACCCCCATCACCTTCTAGAGGGCAGACTATCATAATGGTCAAAGACTTGCTAGCTGTTATGGGACATTTCATGGGCAGATGTGAACAATGTCTATTTATCCCAGATAGGGTGCCAGCAATGAATGAACCATTAACCTTGCTTAATGGGCCAGTGATATCACTAAGGTTCTATTCAGGAGAGTGGGTTAAGGGATGCTTCATCTCCAAAGCCCACTGCAGGATGTGTGACAACTTATGAAAGCTACTTCCCTGAATCTCGATGCAGCTCTTGCAGCCTCAATGCAGGATTTGCAGGCATCTCCTTGCCGGCAGCTCTACTGATTTAAGAGTCTCTTTCTCTTGAAACTGCTACAATTTACATAACCTTGGAGACTGGTTTTGCCAGGTTTCAGGAACTTCCTATGTCTTTTAAGTTTTTTTTTTTTTTTTTTTTTTTTGAGTTCCTGAGTCTTATCAAGCCTCCCTCCAGGAAAGAGTGTTTCAACTAGGAAGAGATAGCTAGCTATGTGACACTGGCTGTGTGCCTTCTGGCAAAATCTTTACACTTGCCTCTTTCTATTCTCTCAGAGTGGAAGATTGGTGAACCAGGTAAAGCACTAACACAGTGATTGATGTGGAGTATGTCTGCAAGGAAGGGACACTCTGTACTCAAGGCTCCTAGGAGACCTCCTTAGAGATCTGTTTTTATTTCCCTTTTATGGAGGCAGAAACAGAAGCATAGAGGTGCTAGGTGCCTTGTCTGAAGTCACAGAACAGTACTTGAGGGGGTGTGCTATGATGACCACCAGGACTTTTCTATTGGGGAATAAGGCATAGTGGGACACATTAACTCCCTCAAACTCTTTCTATCTGTGTCTCTGTCTGTCTCTCTCTTTTGTGTGTGTGTGTGTGTGTGTGTGTGTGTGTGTGTGTGAGAGAGAGAGAGAGAGAGAGAGAGAGAGAAGAGAGAGAGAGAGAGAGAGAGAGAGAGAGAGAGAGAGAGAGAGAGAGAGAGAGAGATAACACACATGTGGAGGTCAGAGGACAACTTTGTGACATTGATTCTTTCTTTCTCTCTTTAGGAAAGTGGTCCAGCTATAGAAGCCAGGTCACCAGGCTTGAACAGCAAAGCACTTCTCTCTCCTTTCAGCCTCCCACTTACTTTGGGACTCAGGTCTTAGAAGATGAAAACTGAGTCTGAAATGAAAGGGGAGACTAGAAATGTTTGTTTACTCGTGTTCCAGGAAATGGTGGAAGAATCTCTATAGCTGCCAGAAGCTGGGGACGCCAGCTGTTGTCTTCTGCTTTCCGAAAGGGAGAGGGTGGGAAAATGAACTCTTTTGGCTGCACCATGTGATGCTGGCTAAAGCAGCAACTGTCGTGTGTACAAATGGTTCAAATTTGGTGAAAGACAGCATTGTCCTTATCCTGGTGTCCTGGAGAGGCTCTGACTGGGGGCATTGGCCCGGGCAGAAGGCGTCAGAAGGAACTTGGCTTACTTTCAGTCTTTTACATTAGCCAAATTGAAGTCTTTATTTATAAATTTGTATTACATTTAAATTTATTTTATTTTATTTTACTTTCTGTGTGTATAAGTGTGGGCCCATATGTGCTATAGTACATGTGTTGAGGTCAGAGGGCAACCGACAAGATTCTGTTCTTGCACCATGTTCGTCCTAGGGATACAATGCAACTTGTCAGGGTTGGCAGTAGGTGTCTGTGCATTGAGACATTGATCCAGCCTCAAGCTGAAGTCTTATGGTATCTCTCTTCAATGTCACCCCCCCTACTTTCCTCTCTAGTGAGATGACTTCAGTATGGTTGGTATCTGTTTAGTTTTATGTTTCAGTCTATCCCTTGAACACATTAGCCACTCATCGTTTTACACAAAAACATCATGGCCATCTTAGTGTTCTGTCTTACTATGGTCTGTCATGTTGACATTGATTTCTCTCACTGGTTCACTGAGACTTCTGTCATGTACTCTGCCCATCCTATCATCATGGAAGAATGTTTCTGCTTCTTGACTGTGCATATTTCCGTTTTGAGGATACTAAATGTTTCTAGGAATACTGCAGTGATCATTTCTATTCTGTTCTCCTGGTAAATATGTGTAATTTTTTCTGGTTTTGGTATCAAGGATAACACCAACTTTGGCAATGAAATTACTATATTAAGTAAGATAATTTAAATTTTTTTCTTCAATTGTTTGAAACTCCAGCTAACAGAAAAAAAATCTTTTTTTTTTTTTTTTTTTTTTTTTTTTTTGGGAAGCGAAGGTGAGGCCTGATTACACTGATATTAAAAATCATTTTGGTTGGTTATTTTATTAAAAAGATTTATTAATTTTATGTTTGTGTGTCTGTGTATTTACATTTGTGTGTATGTGATCATGAATGCAGTATCTGAAGAGGCCAGAAGGTGCATTAGATATCATGCAACTGTAGATACATGTGGCTGTGAGCTGCCCAATGTGGTTGCTGGGAACCAAACAAGCACTCTTAATCAATAATACACCATCTTTCCACCCCAGCTAGTTAATTTTTAAAGGGGAAAGACAACTGGGTGAGATAGGAAGAAATAGACAAAGAATAGAATTGTTGAGATAGGTGTATTGTTGAATTCTTCTCTAAAAGTATTATACAAGTTATAGTTCTACCACTATTGTGTGAGTGTTATCACTTTATATTCTTCCCCAAAGTTGTCAGTATTCAATTTATCTGATTATATCCTGAGGTTTTAAATTTGTTCTAAACTCATAGTAGTGGCATTGTCTCCCTTTCTTATGAATAGTTTGTGCCTATAATATTTTCCTGTGATATATTTGTCTTTATATTAATGATATCAGGAATTTTTTGATAGCCTAATTAAAATCCATGTCATTACTAAGTATCTTTTCTGGTTAGTTGTTTGTTACATTGTCTTTTGCAATTCAGAAGTTTTAACTTTGACATAATTAATTTTAACACATTGTGTTTTCATAATCTTTGCTTTGGGGGCATCTCATTTAAGATACCATATTACCCCATCTTTCTAAAGATAATTCTTGAACATTTTATTACAGTATGTCTAAAAGCTGATACACAGGCATTTTTATGTGCAGTTCATTTTGTATTTAGTATGGATTAATGACTCAGTTATATATTCTTATATGCTGGAAATGGATTGTTAACTAGTAATTAGTTTATTTGAAGGTCCTGATCTCACTTAGATGTTCTAACATTTTTTTCTGTGTCAATTTGTGTGTGCATGTTTATATGTCTCTGTGTGTATGTCTGTGTCTCTGAGTGTGCATATGTGAGCACATGTGTCTATCATCTGCCAGTTATCTACCTGCTGATCATCTATCTACCTATCATCTATCTATATCTGTCTGTATCTCCATTTCTAGCTATAATTTTTCATGTCATTTGCATTTTTGATTTATAAGAATTTTCCTTTTTCATAACAACCTCTTATGTAAGTATAATTCATCCCCTTTTTAAAAATTGGACAGACTTACTTGAAGTTTGTCTTATGCCCTTTACATACCAGCTTTCAGTCTTGTTAAGTCTTTTAATATCTTTGCCATGTTTTATTCCTATCTTATCTATTTGTTTCTACGCTTTTGTTTTTAATCTGTTTTTCTCTTAGCTCTTAAAATGAATACTTAACTCAATTATTTTCAATATTTAATAGGTGAATGTAAGACTATAAATTTCCTCTAATCCTTGCTTTCATTGAATCTCATATATTTGATATACAATGCCTTCAGAGATGTTCACATCTAAGTATTTCAGCTCTCCACTGTGGATTTTACTTAACTCATTGTTTACCCAAGTGTGACTTTTTCTTTCTAAATTTTCTTTGTTTATCTTGCTCAATTTCCTCTTCTCTGTAATTATTTTGGAGTCAACTCATCATGCTATAAACAGACTGTATTTTCTCTGGTTGGTGGATTCTTTGTGCCATCAGTAGACTAAGATCAATGTTAATGCTCTTCATAGCAGTTTTTTTTTTTTTTTTTTTTTTTTTTTTTTTGCTAATCTGTCTTGTTTGGTTACTTACAAACAAACATGTGATAAAAACTTTACTAGCAGGTCTGGAGAGATGGCTCAGTGGATAAGAGCACTTGCTGCACAAGCATGAGGACCTAAGTTCTGATCTTAGCACCCACATAAAAGGGTATGAACGCACCTGCCACACAAGGACTGTGCTGGGTGGAGACACCAGGATCTGTAGCTTGCTGGCTACCAGAGCGAAACTCAGTCTCAAGGGAATGAGATGGAGAGTGATAAACAAGACACCTGATGTCCTCTTCCTATCTTGGTCTCTTTGTGCACGCACACATGCATGGACACACATGGACATACACACACACACACACACACACACACACACACACACACACACACACACACACACTTCCTATTGCCAGTGATTTGTTAACTTGGTGCAGTTCTGTCATTTTTGATTACATATGGAAACTTTGTTCCCCACATAGAAACCCAGACTTTGTGAATCTCCTTTGTGTGAACCTCCCTGGAGAGATTTTCTTTTGGGCAATGGTGATTTTTCCTTTGTGTCAGAGAGAATGCACACCCTACTGCTACTCTGGGTTGGGGACATTCAATCAGATCTAGAGAATGGCCTCTGCAACAGCGACCAGTGTCACCTCTGGGTGTCCCCTTCACCTCTCCCTCATCCTGCAGTGGTGATTTTCAGGGCATATGCATGGGATGTCCTAGTTAGGCTGTAGAGGTGGCCTCTCCCACCCAGAACCGGGCCTCAACCCTTGTCAGTCACAGCTGCTGGTGATGTCATCCTAAAACTGCCTCCTGCCATTTTGCTTTTCCCTGTAAATCCTCATTCCCCATCTTATCACCAGGACCCCTTCTTGTTCAGGCTCTGCCTACAGACTCCTATAGTCCACATCTTTGTACAAGCTGGCATTTAAAAATGTGCTTCATTGAAACAGGTCCAAACTTCCTATGGGAACTCTTGTTTATGAGCCAGAGAATGGAATTTATTGTGATGGCTGATCTGTTTGTTTGTGTTTTTGTCATTTTGCTTACATTTTAACAAGTTATTTTTCTTCCATTTTCTCTTTCCTGTCTTAATTTCCAATGAATTGCTTTGCTTTTCTGTATTTTCTTTCCTCTTATTTATTTTTTTTGTGCAACTCCTAAAATTTTAATATGCCATTTAAATGTGTTTTTATTACTGGATTTCCATTTTGTAATAATTTCAGGCTTATTAAAGGTTGTAAATAGTAGCAAGAATTCCACTATACACTTCTTCCTCAGCCCCTGATGTGAACATCTTACATAATACAGTAAAATGACCCAAACTAAATAATTACCACTGCTACAATTCTTCAAGCTTGTCTCTAGACATTGTCCACATTTTACAACCATCTTCCTAATATCCCTTTCCTGGAGCAGGGCCCAGTTCATCATCACTCTTGACCTTTAGATGCCTGGTCTCCTTAGTCCCTTTTAATCTGGAGTAGCTCTTCACTCTGTCTTTGTCTTTCATGACCTTGACATTTAGAAGAATGTTTGTCTAATAAATTTCATTGAACAATTTTCACTTTGGGTTGGTCTCCTGTCCCTTCTTGATGAAATTCAAGTTATGCATTTTGGCATAAGAGCTGGGGAGATAGCTAAGCTGGAAATGTGCTTGTCTTGCAAGCAGAAAGACCTGAATTTGGTCTCCAAAGCCTACATCTAAAACTATAAAAAGCCAAGTATGTATGCTTGTAATTCCAGAGCTAATGGAGCAGAGACAGGCAGATCCCTGGAGCTCACTGGTCAGCTAGCCTAGCTTACCAAGTGAGCTCTAGCCCAGTGAACAACCCTACAGCAATAAAAATGAAAAAAAAAAAGAGAAAGCAAGATTGTGCTCAAGGAATGGGCACCCAAAGTTTGTCCCCTGGCCTCCATATGCATGGGCTTATAGGCACATACATATACATCTGCATGCACACACATATGCATACACATATATGCACACACATACATGAACATTCATACATGCACATAAATCCTTCCAGACCCACATATATACATATACACACATACATATCTCCTCACACGCATACATCTTCATGCACACACATACATGCACGTACATTTGCACTTGCATACCTGTGCATGCATGCATGCACACACACACACACACACACACACACACACACACACACGCACACAAAAAAGAAAAGCATAAGCATGATGCTATATGGTACTTGGCACTGTGTAGTATTATTGGTTTGTCTCTTTACTGGGATTGTTATCATCTGTCACTTAGTTATTGTGATCTAGGTCCCATTTATTTTTCCTTTTTCAGTTGAGTTCTATCTGGGAGCTAGTCTGAGATATGCATGCATATTAGTGCTCTTGAATTACCTGCAACATTCACTGATGACTGTTATCTGTGACACTTAATGAGTGGTGTTTGTAAAATGTTTAGTTTTCTATTTCCATCATTTATATTTATTAATTGACATGCTGTGCGAAGGCGATAATCCTCTCCTACATTTACCAACTTAAATTTAATTTTTATCTTACATGTCTGTTTTGCCTTTGGCACAGAGCCCCTGTCATGACATATGGTAGTTACTAAAAAAGTCTCTAATTTGGACATGGTTTCCACCCACCATGTCCTTTGCACACACACCCGTGATGGTGTGAGCATTTCCTTTTTTTTTTTTAAGTGGCTACACAAATTGTTCAGAATCTCTTTCTCCTGTTTCTGTCTTAACTTGCCATTTATCCAAGGAATTGTAGTTCAAGTTTTAAGTTTTATTTATTTGCTTATTTTTTTATATTATCTATGTGTGTCAGAGTGTGCTGCTCCATCAATGCAGAGGCCAGACGTCAAGTGTCCTCCTCTGTCACTCTCAACTTTATTCCTATGAGATGGGGGGTTTCCCATTGTCCCTGGAGCTGAGACAGGGTTGCTCACTGAACCTGGAACTGAGACAGGGTCTCTCACTGAACCTGGAACTGAGACAGGGTCTCTCACTGAACCTGGAGCTGAGACAGAGTTTTTCACTGAACCTGGAGCTGAGACAGGGTCTCTCACTGAACCTGGAGCTAGGCTGGCAGTCGGAAGTAAACTCTATGATCCTTCTGTCTCTACCCTTTATATACCTGGGATTACAAGCACAAGGCACCACAGGTGGCTTTCCACCTGCCAGGGGTGCTTTGAACTCAAGTCTTCAAACTTGCACAGCAAGTGCTCATACCTGCTGAGCCATCTTCCCAGGTTGTTTCCAGTATTTTGCAATTAGGAACACTGCTGCAATGAATAACCTCATGCATGTGAGTTTTTTTCTTGTTGGAAGTGCATCTCAGAGAAAATTCCTACAGTTTGAAATGACACCTCTGAAGACAAGACTTGTCTTGTGTGCAGGTTGTTAGCTTTTGGTTTCTTCCAAGGCTTTGCACCCACTTCATGCTTCAATGATGCTTTGTCCATAGAACAGGCAATTCTTATTTGCTCTAATCTGATACATGAGAAGTGATACCTCATTTAAATACACATTTCTCAATTTAAGGATGAGTTTAATCTCTTTTATGCCTAAAGGCTGGATGTATAGTAAATTGCCTATTCAAATTCTTTAAATGTTATTGTGTGTGTGTGTGTGTGTGTGTGTGTGTGTGTGTGTGTGTGTGTGTGTAACACAACATGTGTGGTCAGAGGACATTTTTCAGGAATAAGTGTTGTCTTTATACTATATGGGTCTCAGGGATTAAGTTGAGGAGTCAGGCTTGGCAGCAAGTGTCTTTAAACCCTGAGCCATCTGATCAGTCCAAATTGTCTTTTTTCTTTTCTTTTTTTTTCTTGCTGTAGTCTTGGGAGTTTCTTGTTTAAATTTATAATGTCTTTTTCTATATAAGTGATATTGACATTTTCTAATATCTGGTAGAAATATTTTCTTCATTTTGTCAATTGTCTTTAGCTATTGCTTCTATTTTACTCTCACATAAAAACCAAAATTTTAGCAATTAATGTTGATTTTTTAAAACACGTTCTATTGATAAACTTGCCATGCTTTTGTATGGGAAATGTTAGCCATGCCCTCTTGGTGGCTGGTTAGGTGACGCATACCACGCACACTTGGGCGTGGTCAGAGTGACGTAGCAAGACCTTAAATATGAGGGTCATGCCCATGCGGCTCTCTCTCTGTTCTCTGACCTGCCTGGTGGTATAAGACTGACTCCGTCGTGTGAGTACTTTTCTAATAAACTTCTGCTCATCAAACTTGCTCTGACTCCATAGTGATCTGCATTTATTGCGTTTCACCACGCCCAAGTGTGCGTGGTCTGCATCACCTGTGCCAGCCCCCTAGAGGGTGTGGCTAGCATTTCCCCTATATGCTTTCTTTTATGACATGTAGGTTTTTGAGTCATGCTTACAATACTTTCCCCATACACCAAAGTTAGAGAAAAATTCACTTGTATTTTCTTTTAGTCCAGGGATGCTTGTTTGATTCCATGACCCAAGTGGGATTTTATTTTCCTGTATGGCATTAGGCAGAGACCTAATTTTGTCTTCCTCTGAAAGGCTACCTGTTTTGAGCACCACTGATCAACAGTCCATCTCTCTCCGCTGCCTTGGGTGCCACAGTTTCATGCATTCATATTCTGTTCCTGGTTTCTACTCACTGAGCAGTCTGTTTGGCCACTCAGGAGCCAACATCTCATCACTTTAATCTTTTTTCTTTGGGGGAGGAGTCGATACAGGGTTAGCTCTGGCTGTCATGGATGGAACTCCATCGTTAGAGCAAGCTGGGCTTGAACTCACAGAGACCCTCCTGCCTCTGCCTCCCAAGTGATAGGATTAAAGGTGTGTGCTACCACTGCCCGGCTACATTGCTTTCATCTTAAAGGTTTTACATTGTGTTTTAATATTTGACAAAATTACTCTACCTTTGTACTTTTTGTTTTTCTAAATTTGTTTATGTTTTTCTGGTTATTCTTATATATGTTTCCTGTCCATCTATAAGCTTCAGCATCCTTATCTAGCTCCCTATACATGCTTGTAAAAATTTTATTGAGGTCCAGTCATGGTGACCCATACTTTAATCCCAGCACCCAGGAGGCAGAGACAAGTAGTTCTTTGTGAGTTCAAGGCTAGCCTAGTCTACATAGTGAGTTCCAGGATAGCCAGGTACATAGTGAGATTCTGTCTGAGAGAGGGAGCAGGGAGAGAGAGAAAGGGAAAGAGAATTTGCCATCTTAGTGGATAAACCATTATTTGGATTAGAAATCTGAAATTTGAATTGCAGAAAACAATTTATTGAGCTTACATTAAATTGATCTAGCTAACAAAGGGAAATGAGCTACTTTTGTTGGCAAGGATCCTATAAAGAATGGCTCCTTCCCACTTGTTTGAGTTTATTTACCTTTGCGTCTTCGTGAGTGTTATGAGTTTCACTTAAATAACTTCTGCACAATTCCATGAATTTCATCTATCCCACTGAAGTTAGCCCCTCATTAATTCCTATAACTGGTTAATGTGTATATAAAAGCTGTGTTTCTCTATTAATATGCAGTTTGGATTCGTGAACACCAAGCTTCCGCTCTCAATGTCCTCCCCTGAACACTGTAAGAACACAGCCTGGCTTTTCTGCTTGTATCTCACTCATTTCCCCAGCGCTCAAGTTCCTCTGTATTGTCTTCCACTCAGTTTTTTACCATCATTTCCTGTCAGTGCTCATTTAGAGTTATCTAGAAGCTTGGCAGTACCTTTGCTTGCCATTGCTTTATAAAAATAATGTTTTTATACTTTGAATATTCCATACACTCTATATGTGCATATCAATAACATCCACCCACCACTACCTCACCCTACCTCTCCCCAGTGGACCCCTTACCCCCCCACAGCTTCTTGTCCAGTTTTGATTTTTATTATTTGTTATCAATAACCCCTGAATCCAATAGTGTTGCCCATATGCTCGTAGATGTGTGGCCCTACACTGCGCATGAGCAACCTAGTCACCCCCAGAAACTCCAAAGGGGGGTGATTCTCCCTCCCTTGGCAGCCATTCCAGTGGCTCTTCTGATGGGGATGGGCCGCGGGGTCCCTCCTCCATCCACACTGGAATTTTAGCAGGTGTGCTCTTGCCATAACTTTGGAAGTCTACTGTCTCTTTTCTTTCCTCTTCGCTCTTTATTGGCTATCCTCCTTCGGCACTCTGTTAGTGGGTCTGTTAGAAAGGGTTTGTGTATGGTGAGCTCTTAGTACGTCTCACACCCACTATTGATGGGTAGTTTAGTTTGCTCATACACCCTTCTGTCGCTGGCATCTCTTGGGGATCCGAGCCAGCCTAATGGTTGCTGCTTGTTGATTGTTCCTTTGGTCTCTCTGATGCCTCTTAAAGTCATCTTTTAAAAATAATACTTTTTCTGTTTTATTATGTTTGTGGAGTAGGCTTTTTAAAATTCCTTTCAGAGTTCTGTGTTTCTGAAAGGTAAGGATTTCTCTCTTAAATCATCAAAGCTCCCTAAATACTGTTTTGAATATTAACTCTTCCTACCCTTCCTGATCCAGGAAGGTCCTGTGTGCTCTTCTGACTGCATCCGAATGTGTCAAAATGTTCATTCTGATTTTGTGATTGCAGTTTGTTTGTTTTTAAATTACATTTGTTTATTCATTTCAGGGGCACTTGGAGGTCAGAAGACAACTTCTGGGAACTCATTCTCTTTACCTCCTAGGTCCTGGGGATTGAACTCAAGATTATCAGACTTGGTAGCAAGCACCTCTACCCACTGAGCCATCTTGCCAGCTCCACAAGCCAGTTTCTGGTCTCTTTATCTCTCAGTGTCTTCATTTAGTTTTCTGTTCAAAACTCTAATTTTTTTTTGGAAGGGGGGAACTGGCTCCTTATTTATTTTGTAAGTTTCACATTTGAATCTTTTTCAAATCTTTTCTTTTTCCATGCTTCCTATTTTGCCCTGTAATTTAGATTCCCGTTGTCTCTTTTGAGATAGGGGTAGGTCTTGTTTTCCTTTGGGAAAAAGCACACGTGACTATCTGGGTAACATAGTGAAAGTTTATTCAGGTGAGAAAAACAATAATAATAAAAAATTATGGATATGAAAAATTGACAATACACATTCCACAAACCCTAGAACTAATAATAATGTGCTTTCAATAGTTAGCTGTGTCTATGTTCCCCTAGATGACTGCTTCATGGGGTATTTATAATATTTTTTTTCTTAAAAGAAAGTAGCTTAGTATTTTCTATGATACAATTGATTAGAATCTAATCTTTATTCTTTGTACTTTAGGAAAATGAATTCTAGGCTCACACAGTCATTGGAAATGGAATGCAGTTTTAGGATTGTCAGTCTGGAGAAAGTGTTTTTGAGATTTCTTTTCTGGGTGCAGTGTTTAATCTGCACTGTCAGCCTGACTAGATTTGGAATCCCCCAGGGGACACATGTGGGTGTGTTATTGTTGAGCAGGAAGACTCTTCCTCCACCCTCTGGGCTGGGGTCCCAGGTTGAATAAGAGGAAGAAAGGGAAAAAGAATCTGTCTTTCTCCTCTTCCTGGCTGAGTCCTATGTGACCAGCCTCCTCAGGGTGCCAGAGCAGTGCTGTGACCTGCCCCCCTCAGGCTCTCACAGCAGCTGTGGCCAGCCCCTTCAGCCTCCCATGGCAGGCTTCCCTGCCACAATGGACCACATGCTTCTCAAGTGCAACCCAAAGTAAACCCTTTCTCTCTTAAGTTACCTTTTGTCAGTTATCTGGTCACAAAGATGAGAAAAGTAACTAAAAGTCTGAAAAATAAGAATTAAAAGGCCTTTCTTCATGTGAACCTCTAGCTTGAACACTGTTTTTTTTTTTTTTCCTTCTCCATATAATTATGGTGCAGAGTTGGCCAAATGTAGATGAATATGAACTCCAGCCAGGAACCCTATGCCACCCCATGGAAATGACTGTGACCCACATGACCAAGTTCTGGTAGATCTCAGACGAACACATCTTTAGTCTCTCCTGAGAACCCATTGTCTACAAAAGAAGAATGACAGTGAGCTTGATCAAGTGAGAGTGAACTTGATAGATTTATTCAAAATACTGCCAAGTCCCTCTCAGGGTTGTTGGGGAGCCTATGGCTGTGACAGGCTGGAAGCTATAGGCCTTGTCCACCCTGCTTTGGAACTCAGGATCATTTCAAGGGCTTTCTCAAGTGATTTTTTAGTATTTGTGGGCACAATAGTTAATAGTTATCTATGACTTTTTCTTTTATTATTTTTTAACTTGATTATCTGTAACCTTGGATTACAGAGTCAATACCTGTGAGATCCTGTTTTGTTGATCCAGTCTCATGGGCCTATTGGTCAATGTTGCTTTTTGACAGAGTACCTGGTCTCAACCTGTATTTATGTTAATGTTTCAGCTAATGTATATATACTTGTGCAACATTTTAAAAAATTATGTTTATTTTGAATTATGTGTAGGTATGTGTGTTGATGTGTGTAGGTATGTGTGTTGATGTGTGTAGGTATGTGTGTTTCTGTGTGTAGGTATGTCCATGTGAATGTCCTCAGGGACCAGAGGCAGCTGATCCCCGAGAACAAGAGTTACAGACAGTTGTTAGCGACCACACATGGGTGGGAACCAAACTAAGGCCCTCTGAAAAAGCATCAAGAGCTCTTAACCACTGAGCTATCCATCCAGTCCCTATGAATTTTGACTTGACCCATGACATAGCACAAACTGGAGCTTCCTGGTTCTTAAATGTAACTTTTCATGGCGATGTGTAGGTGTTAAGTTTCTTTTCTGCTTCTCTGGAATTAGTGACAAGTTCCTAGGGCAGACTCAGAGCTGAGAAGACCCTACATGTGCTGGCAAGGCCAATCCTATCATTTCAAGAACCTGAGGTCACTGGTATCTTTATTCTCTTGCCACACATCAAAAATCTATCTCCTAGCTCCCAGTATGTTGATCCAGACCAACAACCCCACAGACCATTTCATTTCAATTCTAGGACACAACCCTGACAGTGAACTATCTCTCGACTTTTATCACCTGTGTTGATGTCTTCTCCATGCATCTGGGAGTTCTTTGCTAGATTTTATATGACACGTTCAGATATTTGGAGTTGAATAAATATAGATGATTCAGCAACAGCTCATTTATTTGTTCTGTGCCACACTTACGGAGTTTCTCTGTATGCTTTATACTATTCTAGAGTGCTGATCATGCATTAGGACACAATTCACTCTCTCCATCATGTGGGGCTTATTTTCTAATAAATGTCAGCTATCTTGTTTGTGCCGAAAGGCCAAAGTGCCTGGCTCTTTTCTTTTCTTTTTTCCCCTGACTTATCTATTGTTACAAACATAAGCTCAAAAACTATGAATCTTGTTTGAGGATATTACGATCAACTCTAGATCTTCTCTATAGTTTTCATATTCCCCGATCTGTTTTTCCCACTGAGGATCCCTTTTATTTAGGAAGACTTCCTCTCCCAGGCTGTATCTATTTGACAGTGAAGTATCTGTTTGACTTTCTTTGGCCGATTTTTGCCATATAGCTACTTATTTGAACATTGTTTCTTTCTTATTCACTTTCCTTTTTTTTTAAAAAAAGAGTTCAATTTTGTTATTTTATGTATGTATATGTGTGATTGATACTGGTACAGGTGCCTGTGAAGGTCAAAAGAGGTTGTCAGATTCCTTGGAGCTGGAGTTACAGGCAGTTGTGAGCTGTCCGATATGAATGCTAGGAATTGAACTAAGGTTCTCTTCAAGAGCAGGAGATGCTCTTAACTGCTGAGCCAGCTCTCTAGCTCCCCTCAGTTTCCCCTTTATTTTAGAAAGAGCCATTATTATTATTATTATTATTATTATTATTATTATTATTATTATTATTTTATGCATATGTGAGTGCATGCATGTGTGCAACTCTCTCTCTCTCTCTCTCTCTCTCTCTCTCTCTCTCTCTCTCTCTCTCTGTATGTGTGTGTGTGTGTGTGTGTGTGGTGCTGTGGAAGCCACAAGAGGGCATCAGGTCCATTGGAGCTAGAGTTCAGGTGTTGTGAACTGCCAAGTGGTGCTGGGACTGGAACTAATATCCCCTGAAAGAGCAAGAAGTACTCTTACCTGCTGAGCCATCTCTCTAGCTCCTCACTTTTCTTTAAATTCTTAAAAATTCACCCTTTCTGGCACAATGCTAAGTAATTTGGTAAAGTATGCAGTCATATAATCACCAGCATCACTGAGGTGCCAATTTTTTTCACCTCAAATATTTTCCCAGCCCTACTCTGTAGATGGCACTGATTTTCCCTGTCAACCACTGACTTCTTCTCTTTTATTTCAGTTTTATCTTTTCAAGATGTCACGTCCTTTTCTGCCTGGCTCCTATCCCTTAGCACAGTCTATTTGAGATCCATTTACATGGTGGTGTGTGTCAGTAATTTGTTCTCTTTAGTTTTGAGAAAGGGTCCTAACTAGTGATTCACATTTGCAAAGCAAATAGGATCAATAAGAATTGATAAGGTACTTCTTGATGCTAAGATATCAGACTTTTCTTTATGATATATACCACCTTACAAAAACAATCGTTAGATTTCTGACTTAAAACACACACACACACACACACACACACACACACACACACACACACACACACACTGTAAACTAACAGCAAACACCCAGCTTAAAGTTGAGGAAATCCTAAAATCCCTGGCCAAGCCAAAGGAATGTGACAATGTTTTAGGAAACATGGGGCATCTGATAAGTGCTGGGAAATGTTTAAATTTGTTTTAGAACAACCGAAGCTCTCAGGTGCTGAACAAATACTTGTTGGATGTGTGGGGGATGGCAGGATGGAGCCTCATTGAATTTTAGGGAAATGTGGAGACGTATGAATTGGTCCCTTGCCTGAAAGATCACCTGCCTTTGATCCTGGACGTCTCAGCTGCTGTGTTCTATGATGCTGGACTGGAGAACTTCTGTGTATGCTCAACCTCACAGGCTTTGAAGCAGGCACAAGAGGACAGCCAGCCAATACACCACAGTTATCCAGCATCTCTCCAGAAGTCAGTGAGGGGTCGGCCTGCCAGCTGCACACCTGCTCCAGCTTGCCTGATGACGTGGCCCATTAAGCAGCAAGCTCCCTTACATGAGGTGGCTACACACCTGTTTTCTTTAGTCAGGCAAGAACATATGTCTATGTCATGAGCCAAATCTTTCCTTCAGAAAGGCACATAGTCCCCAGTCTTTGGTGACTGGAGGCAACAGCACCTCAGAACTGTGCTGTGCCCCTGTTGCTGGCAAAGATGATCTGTCCCCACACCTGTGTGCTTTATACACAAGCTGAAAGACTATAAGAAATACCATCATTGCTTTGAAGTAACCTATTGCCATTTTGGAAGCTGAGCACCATGGTTAAGGTTCTCATTATCTTTGATGAGGAAATAGGGCATCCTGGTTCTCCAGTCAAATGGCGCAGGTGTGTAGAGTCTCTCTGTGGCAGAGACCCATCAAACCACCCATGGGGTCACAGTGGCTTGGATGGCTATCTTTTTTTCTTTGCCTTTCTCCTGATGCATCCCACGAGGCAATTGTCATTGACACCATTGATTATGCCCCTCTTGGACATTCCAGCTATCTCAGGGGCAGCAGTATTACTGAGCCAGGCTCCAGCTCCAAGCACTTATAGAGACCTACTGAGAACAAGGGGGTGGTCAAGGGAGGAGATCTTGCTGCATCCAGTGCTCAATAGAGCTTGATTCATGGCCAGTTTCTGAATGGATTTTATTTAAGATCCCAGCTCCATAATTCATGTGGGAAAATGAGACCTACATGAGAATGAGTTGCTCCTCTTTGTCTTCATTTTTATATTTATGTTGATATGTATTTATATGTGTACATATACACATACATACATAGTTGTCATTGTTGCTAGGGAAAAATATGTTTCCTATTGTCTTTTTTGCCTATTTCCCCCTACTGATAGCAATGGCACATACTCTTGGCATTGAGTGTACAGAGGGAGACAGGAATGACTTCCTCCTGAGTGCCTGGAGTGTTTGGTAGGGTTTCATATAGGTCAGCTTTCTTCATTTGCTTTTTGAGCCCAGCCTTTAATGGCTGAGCCATCTCTCCAGCCCTTCACTTGTATTTTGAACAATATTATTTTTTCTTTTTAAAATTTGTTCTTAGAAATTTTCATACATATACACAATGCATCTTAGTTATCTCTATCCAGAATTCTGCCCAACCTACCCACTGCTCCCCTCAAACATCTCCTCCCCAACTTCATGTCCTTTAAAAATCATTATTATAATCCACTGAGTCCCATTAGTGAGTCCCAGATGTCCATAGGTGTGGAGCCACCCACCAGAGGCAGTCTACCAATGGTCACAGCCCCCATAAATTAACTCTTCCTCTCCCAGCAATCAATTGCCAACAGCTTCTCAGCTAAGGATGTGAGACCTTGGGAGCCCTTCCCCTGTCAATGCTGGGTTAATGACTGGCTTGGTCTTATGCAGGAAACTACAGCTGCTGTGGATTAATGTGTGCAATGGTGTGCCATGTCAGAAAACAATGTTTTACAGCATTCTTCCCCACTCTCTGGCTTTTATATTCTTCCCATTCTCCATCCCTTTATGTCCCCGAGTCTTGGGACAGGAGGTTGAAGTCACTGTCCCATTACAGCTGAACAGTCAGAGTTGCTAATTCCCAGCCCTTTGAATAGTTAGGAGTCTCTCCAAGACCCCACTACCCATTGCAATATGGAATGTTGCTGACCAAGGTTGAGGGCCGTGCAAATCTATGACATAAATGTAAACATTTAGAAGGCAGTTTGGACATTATTTGTGGACTATGACATTCTTAGGAAGATATTAGGCCAGACTTCATAAATTTACAAAAGTGGATTCTGTACTCTTTATAAACATCATATAAATCGCTATATGTACATATGCCACATGTCCTAGAGTTTACCTAACCTTCTACTGCTTTCTGATATTTAGAAGAGAGTTCTTTTCTATATTTTTTGCAGGTGCGTAAAGTAGGAAATCCACTCACATGTAATCAAGAGGTGATGGCATTTGATAGCTTTTAAGTGAGGCATAAAACATCTTGGAGAGGTGCTAAGGAGAGAGCTCAGGGTATAAAGTGATAGCCTTGTAACAATGAAGACCTGAGTTTGGTACCCAAAACCCATATAAGGAAAGCCATGTGTGGTAGCATGCACTTTTAATCCCAGCTGGGTGGAGGGCTATAGAGATGATCCACAAGTCTTGCTGGCTGGTTAACCTAGCCTGGTTGATGAGTTCCAGACCAATGAGAGAACTATCTCAAAAACCAGGGTAGGGAGGAAATCCTGAAGAATGACATTTGAGAAACAATACCTGTAATTGTTTCTCCTCCTCCCCCTCCCGGAATTAAGACACCTAAAAGCTACTATCAGGAGAAAGCCAGTGCATGTTTTCATTTCAAAATTTTAACAACAGGTAGTCATCAAAACACAAATGGAGGGCTGGAGAGGTGGCTGAGCAGGTAAAGGCACTTGCTGCCAAGCCTGACAACCTGAGTTCAATCTGTGGGATCCAAGTGGTGGAAGGAGAGAACCTCAAGTTATCTTCTGACTCTACAGTGACGCATACACATCACCCCTTACAAGTATAAAACAAAAACAACAAAAACCCCAACAACCCACAAATGATATTCAACGACTAAAATGCCTAATATAGTTTAAATATGAATTATCTATTAAACTATCTAGGCTTAATAAAGGTCACAATTAAGGTTGCTTTTCAGACACGGTTTTAGTAATGCCCAACTTGCAGAATGATGTTCACACTCATTAAAAGAGAGAACAGAAATGTGTTCTCCTGGTGTGGTCATAAAACCCCTAAACTGCCATTTTGTAGCAGTGTAGTGAATTGCTGTAGAGACTCAGACCCGAGGCAGCTTTGAGTCCAAATGCTGACACCGGTCGCAAAACTGATATTTTATTTAGATGTCCTTGTCGTGCAGAGCTATTGGAAAACATGTTTATAGCCTTCGTGCCACAGAAATACACGCCACTGTGTACGTTTTGGCAGGTAGTGCCCGATTTAGTTGTAATAATTCACAGAGCCGCTTCAGGGCTTCCATGTTGCTCCAGGCAAAAACCTGTATTAAAAATTATAGCACACAAAGCTGAATTTGACCTACCAGTTGATGCATAATAAACCGACTTAATTCTGAATATTAACTACACACTGTGGCCTAAAGGTTCTATGCTCTCCAAATGTAACAATAAATTATACAAGACTCTTCCTCTTGGGTAAGCCTAAATGTAAATAAACCCATAATCTTAATACTATGCCGAAAGACCAGTTACTATAGAGACCAGAGAGAATATATTAATCTTAAATAATACTGCTGAATAAAATAACTTTATGCCAGTACTAAGTACCTGAACTAATTAGAGAAACTTTAGGGAGAACTTTCCACACTTTAATAAACCTCTTTCCCATCTGTCACTTTTTTTGAGTGGTAAATTGAAAGACAGTACTTTGTATCTTCAGCAATCAATATAGGTAAAATGATTGTGTGTGTGTGTGTGTGTGTGTGTGTGTGTGTGTGTGTGTGTGTGTGTGTGTGTGTGTGTTTGGGGACAAGGGTGTCTGTGCATGTGCATACATGCAGATGCCCGAGGTTGGCATAGGCTGTGTCTTCCACAGTCACCCTCCACTTCATATTTTCAAGTTCTATTACTTGAACCCAGACTTGGCCACTGAGCTATGAATCCTCTTGACACTGCTTCACTAGCCCTAGACTTCCAGACACATGCCACTGTGCTCAGAGCTTTTAGGTAGGTTCTGGAGCAAGAGCACAGGTCCTCAGAGTTACATAGCAAGCACTTTATCTACTAAGTTATATCCCCAGCCAGGACAATCAAAGTTTTAAGACATCTCTAACTCTCGGTTCTAAATAGTAATGGTACCAGATAAGCCCTCAATCAATACTTGTGAGGGAAGGTAACTTAATCTGGTCAAAAAGTCTTAGATTTTTCTCTTATTGAAATTTGCAGGAAAATGGATGGAACTCGAAGAAACCATTCTGAGCGAGGTAACCCAATCACAAAAAGACAAACGTGATATGTCCTCACTCATATGTGGACCTGCTTTATGATACACAGTAGTGACCGTGCTTTATCAGAGCTGTTTTTAATGATGTTGCTCAGAATGGTTTCCTCCCATATGATGACTGAGAAACTAATTTTAAAAAAAAAATGGTGCCAAGTACCATAAGAGTAACAGAACTGTGCTGTCTTCTGGGATTTTTTTTTTTTTACTTTTTTTGTTGTTGTTTGTTTGTTTGTTTTTTGTTTTTGTTTGTTTTTTGTTTTTTAAAAATGGAGTGTGCTGGATGTCTCTACAATTTTGTTCAAAGGACTACAGAACCTGGAAAAGCTGTTGCTGCTATTGATGCATAACATATTGCCATTATTGCTCTTTATATATATATATATATATATATATATATATATTATATGTAAGCTAAAAAATAAAAAAGAAAGAGAAAAATAAAAAACTAGATTTTTTTTATACAATGTATTCTGGTTATGGTTTTCCTTCCCTCTGTTCCTCCCAGTTCCTTCCCCACCTCACCTTCTGTCTGGATCCACTCTCTTTCTACTTCTCAGTAGAAAGAAATGGGCATGATAGGATAGGATATGATAAAGAGAAAAGAATAACAAAAATTGTAATAGGGACAAAACAAACAGAAGGAAAAGAGCACAAGAAAGGACACAAGAAACGGATATAGACACAGAGACCCACTCCTTTGCACACTCAGGAATCCCATAAACACACAGATTGGAAGCTAAATATATATGCAAAGGACCTATAGGGTAAAAAATATTAATATAAATAAGTAAGTACATAAATAAAAACCCAACCAACATTTTGAAAGAAGGAACCTCCAAAGATGGTGTTGAGTTCATTTTTCATTGACCGTCTATTGCTGGGCATGCAGCCTACCTTGAGTGTAGTTTGTTTTCCCAGGGAGAGTCCCTTGAGAAACAAACTAAATTTTCATTTGCAAGTGGCTATCAGTTGGTGATAACTTCCTGGGTTAGTTAGAGAGGCATGTGTCCATGTCTTTCAGCTCTAGGACCTCATCAGGCACAGGCCTGGCCAGGCCCTGTGCACGCTGCCTAGGTCTCTGCAAGTTTGTATGTGTACCAGCCCTGTTGCATTGAGAAGGCCTTGTTTCCTTGGTGTCCTCTGCTCCTTCTGAATTTTCACACCCTTCCTGCCTCTCTGTAGCTTGGTGTCTTAGGTTGGTATTTCTGAGACATTTTGTTCCATATTTTCTGCCTTGTGTGATACTGAGCTGAGCTTTCTGCATCTCTTACTTACAAAAGGGAGGTCAGTTTGTGCCTAGTGGAGACTGTCATCTGTGGCAGAGTATTTTTCAGGGAATGTTACCTTCCCCAGCAAAGGTGTCTTATACTCGAGGAAGGAAGGGTGGTCTTTTTTTGCTTTGTGTGTGACCCAGCTTCTCCCCTCCCTGGTCACAGCTGATGGGAGACAAACATTTCTCTTTTGAGAATTTAAGCTGAGAGATTGGGAACCTAGGACTGGGTACATGATGCTACTTGAACCTGTAAGCATCACAAGCTTCTGGGAATCTGTCTCCATTTCTGTGAATGAACCCTGGTCCTAGTCACTATGCTGTGAAGAGACACCAGGACCAAGGCAACTCTTACAAAGGAAAGCATTTAATTGGGGACTTGCTTACAGTTCCAGAGGCTGAGTCCATGATCATCATGCCAGGGAGCATGGCAGCAGGCATGGCACATCATGCCAGGGAGCATGGCACAGCAGTCGCTGAGAGCTACATGCTGATCTGCAAACAGAAAGAGAGAGAGACTGGGCCTGCCATGGACTTTTGAAGCCTCAAAGCCAACCCACCCCCTGTGACACACTTCCTCCACCAAAAGCCATGCCTCCTAAGCCTTCCAATCCTATCAGAGTTCCACTGCTGATGACCAAGCATTTAAACATAGGAGCCTACGGGTAGCACCTTATTCAAACCACCACACCTGCTGTCTTCTGATCGTGTTGAATGAAGGAGTCAAAAAATGACAACGCAGGGGGCTGAGGAGACCTCAGCCAGAGAACACACACTGCTTTTCAAGAGCACCCGAGTCCTGTTCCCAGCACCCACATCAGGAGCCTCACAACTGCCTGGAATTCCAGCCCCAGAAGTCTGACCCCTTCAACCTGTGCAAGTGCATACCCACACACAGACACACATGTATTCATATAGTTAAAGTAGTACAAAGAAATCTGTCAAAATTACAATGCACATGAGAGGTACCAACACTTTGCCCTTGAATGGTATTTAATATGTCACACGAGGAACATTTCATATGTCAGAAAAGGAAGCCTTTATCATTCTCACTTCCATTTTGTAAATGAGAGAAAATCTAGACTCAGAGTATTTGAACAGTATCCCCAAGATTGCATGAAACAGTGAGGCAGCGACCAAAATGTTTTTTTTTTTTCTTTCAAGACTCGTGAAGGCCCTTCCTGTTTCTCTTTACTGCCTCATGTCATTGCTGCCTGCAGAATGAGTGGAACTGAGTCTTTGTGCTGCTTTTTCTTGAATTGTACAATGTTCCAGTGAAGAAAAAGCCTGTTGGGCTGTCACGCCATTCTCCACAACTTCCCAGGGAAGCACAGATGATGGTGGAGGGTGCAGGGTCGTGGAGGTTTCCTTGATCTGCCTGGAATATTTAAAATTCAGTCATTAATCATAAGAACTGCATCCTTGCTTCAAGTGATCAGCCACTAATGATTGCAGCATTCGGAGTTTTAGCATTTTCCATTAATTGTCTTTAAAAAAAAAAAAAAAACCCTGAAGAATGAATAATCCTGACTTCATTAAGGAGGAATCAATTTCTTTGCCTGTGTTAGTTGCTCTCAGCCTCCCTTTTTCTTTCAAAGTCTTTCTTTAGTTTGTTTGTTTTTAATATGATTCTTTTATCTTGTAAAAAAATTAACATGTATTTATTGTGTGCCTGGGCATGTGTCAACTTCTGTGGAGCCAATTTCATGGCTTACCGGTGGTCAGCTCTGTGTCATCGCCTACCTTAGTAGAAAGCATGGAATAATCCTCACCATCTATTGAGTGCCTATGATAAGTGGGGGACTTTGAAGGGCTGCAGTAGGTACCATATGTCCTCTAGAATAACATTGTAAAATGATGTATGCACTTCTGTCCCTATGGTTTAGAGAACTGAAACAGCCTAAGATATTGTGCATGGTTATGGTACATGGATGAATCTGCACTTTACAGTGTGTCAGGGTCCTGTCAGGAGGGTTGAGTCATTTGGAATCCTCCTCATGCAGAACTTCTGAACAGCCTCGCCCTAGTTAGACCCAGATAAATGGGAATCTTACCATTTGAAACTATCTTTAGCTCTGGTTGCTTTTCCAATTCAATATCACATCCAAAGGTCTGATCAATGGTCTGATGCCTTAGTTGGCATCCTGCTCCCTCCCTGCCCTGTTCCTTTCAACTCTGTCCTGGGGGACCAAGATCCTGACTTCAGTGTGTTGGTTTCTAGCTCTGGCCATACTCCCATTTGGGATTTCCTGTGTGAAGCAGGCTTACCTAGCAGATGTGTGTCGTGCTTCTGTTGACTTGACCTGCTTCCCCATGACAGGCTCAGCTTGAATCATGCCCTAAGCTTTTCAGGCCCACTTGGTCATCTGACTAACACTGTATATATAACCCTTAGGGAATATGATTGAGGTTGCCAAATATCATCACTGTAGGTAGGTGCTTCATTAATAATTAAATATTCATGAGCATCTATATTGCAAGGCATCATCCAATATGTTAGTTTAATATTAGTTAAATACTATAGCCGTGGCCTCTGCCCTCCTAGAATATTCTATTTTACCCTAGGACAGGTTTACTCCCCTATTCTAGAGGTCCTTTCACTGATTCCATATAGCCATGTTTTGTCGAACTGGAAAAAATAAACAAACAGTATGGAAATCTTTAGAATACTAGAGATGAAACTGAAAATTATCCCTTGAATTTCAAGTTAGAGGCTGTATTAGTTAATTTTGTTACATTTATGTAACCAAATACCTGGCAAGAAGCTAGTTGAAGGAGAAAAGTTTTTATTTTATCTTACACTTTCAGGGGAATACAGTTCCCCTTGGCTGCAAAGGCATAGCAGCAGGAGTAAGAAGTAGGTGGTCACACAGTAGCCACAGCCAGGAAGCTTAAGGTGAACAGGAAGTGGGGCTGGGTTGGACACTCAAGACTCTCCTCTAGTGATTCATTTCTTTCAGTGAGGCTCCGCCTCCTAAAGGTTCTGTAACCTCCCTGAACAGTACCGCTTTCTAGGCATCAAGTGTTCAAATACATGAGTCACTGAGACGCTTTCCATACTCAAACTGCTACTGGCTGTTCTATGTGACTCTGATTCAGGTGCTACCCAATATCTTGACTTCATTAACTGATAAGTATTGAAGGTACAGCTCCTACATTGCCTGTATCAGAGATAACATTTGTAGGACCCATAGGAACACGTACTATTTGTAGCATCCTGGGTGCTCCAGAAAAATGTGTGAGAACAGCATCTCCGTTACTTCAACTTCAAAAGTGCCTGCCACACCTTTGTAGCCAGTTTCTTGAGTTTCCTTCAGTGGTCCAACATGGCTCCCATATTCCACACATTCTTCTAAACATGCTTTGATTCTATTTATAAATAGCCTGTACCGCCTCTAGGGTTAGTAAGACCCTACCTGCTGTGTAAAGTTACAGGTTTCCTTTCAACTTCTCCCAAATGGCTGCTTTCTGATGTGGAGGCTGCTCCCTAGTCCTCATGTGTAGGGTTGGCTGAATAAGGCCATGCTCAACTTCTCGCTTCCCTTCATCATTTCCTTCAAAAGCCTGGATCGGATTGTTTCTGAGTCCTGATCTTTTCAGATAGAAGAAACTGTATCATTTAAACATTTTTCTAACATGACAGAGATTCCTACCCCCAGTCATGCTGGCTTCCCTTCACAATGGCATGCTCTGGTTGTTAAATCTCTGGACAGGAGCCTCCCAGGCAGAACCCTCCACCTCCACTCCTTGCCATCAACACAAGCATCTCTTGGCCCTTGCCTTCCTTAGTTCTTATTCCCCCAAAGATTTCTTCACTAGGAGAAGGTCCACTGGGGATTCTAAGGTCTGACATCTCCCAGCAAGGCAAGCACATTTTTTTTTTCTGGGGTCACATCCTGTACTGTCATTCCGGGCTTCTGATTTTAGACTGTTATTCTGAAAGCCTTCAATGAGGGGGCTCACCTGCTGAGATGCAGCACACAGAGCCACCGAATCTCTTGATGCAGGCTTTATTTCAAGTGTAAGGGTCTGATTTATCAGACACTCCAGGGGAGAAATCTACCCCCAGGACCCCTCACACACTCATGACATCCAGATATGAAGAGAAACATGGATGGGATCAATCAGAACCTGCTGGCCACCTGGCTAGAGGGAGCTGTCGAGGAGCAGGCAGATGGAGATGACTTTGAATATTCTGCCTTGAATAAAATGTCCTAACTCCCTGGGGTTTTAACAAGGATGAATGTGATCTGCTCTGGCTGCCTCTGACAGCCAGTCCCTGGAGTGAATGGCGGCTGGTGTTTCCTTTCAATTGAGGCTTTTGTGGTGCCTGGTTTAGAAGCTCTTAAGTTTGCCGTGTTCCTGTTTTCTTTGAAGGATGGCTTGTCAACACTGAAGGTTGAGTGAGCCTTGCAAAGGTAGTCTTGGTAAAATGCTGAATTAAAATTAGGTTTTCTGGGACTGGGGAGATGGCTCAATGGGGTAAGGTGCTTGCTGTAAAAGCATGAGGACCTGAGTTTGGGTCTCTAGCATCCCGGGGAATGGGGGAGCCAGGTGTGGCTGAATACCTTATCCTAGTGCTGAGAAACAGACACAGGAGGAGCCCAAGACTGGTTGGCTGGCCAGTCTGGCCAGTCTGGCCAATTAGCTTGTTTCATGTTCGGTAAGAGATCCTGAAATAACATGGAAAAAAATTGAGGAAGACCATAATATCATCCTCTGACCTCAAGATATGGGAACATATGTACACACAGATGCATATACCACATACATACACACTAAACAAATAAAATTAAAATTTCTTCCATACTTCCAACTGAAGATGGATTCAAAGACTTCTATTGCCTCAAGATGGGCCAAGGAGAAAGAAAAATAATCAGACACCCCTTTCCTTTATGCTTACACTTTGGCTTCACAGTTTTTGATCCTGTTTTCTTATGACAATAATCTTGTAATGTTTTCTCAAACAAATATTAGAAAGAGTTCACTTTTTTCCCATAGGTGGTTAAAAGTGGTCTATTGCAGTCATTAGTGACTTGGAGTAGTTTAAGTTAGCTTTCCAAATTGTCAAGGAAATTTCATATAATCCATCAGGATCTTTCTTTCTTTCTTTGTTAATTTGGAGAAATTCCAGTCAAAGTTCTTTCCTACCAGAAGCATGGGTGTGTCTTACGACCTTTCACTGTTGTTTGTGGCTCATCAACTCATCCTCAGTGTGACTATAGGTGTGGCTGCAAAAATGATCCAGTCTGGAGAGAATTTGGTTGTGGCTGCAGAAGTGAACCAGTCTAAAGAGAACTTGGTTACACTCAGAAAGGACCATGCTCCAAGTACCCACTCATCTCAAACATCTACGCCTCAGTTTCCACAAAGTCACTTCTCCCATGTGCCTACCACCTCTCTAATGGCCTTTCACTCAGGAGGCCAAGATAACAGGATAAACTGGATTTGTAAAGAGATTGGTAAGCTGATCAAAGTCAGACTACCTTCTGTGAGTGTTTTAGCATCCTGTGTCCATACCTGTGCTTGACATCTTGACTAATCTGCCTCTGTCCTTTTGTCTCTGAAACTTTTCACACTGGTACGTGATAGGTCAGCAGATTGGCCCTGGGCTCTCATAGTCCTGTTCTACATGCCCACCTCCCTCATGCTCTCTTTCATCCCTCTTTCTCTACAGTTCCCAGTCCATCGCTGTGGTCCACTCTCATGGATTTGTTCTGCCATGGTCATGATTCTCTGTCGCTTACATTGCTTCTTTCTGCTCCTGTCATGTTCCCAGTGAGATGCTCTTCGACCTGGGGCAAGGACACCTCCCACAAATAATTCTTGACAAACGTATTTGAAAACCCATCTGTTTCCTGTGGTTAACTAATTGATGACTGACATCTTGACCCGGATCATTCACTAGAACCAGATGTTTTTCCAAGTTATTTTAAGAGTTGCGATATAAATGGAATTTTGACTCCTTTTTCCAAAGATAAAGGAAAAGCCTGCTGGGGTATTGCTCTCTGTCTACAGATTGTACAGAGGAGAGAAGTCTTTCATAGATGACTGATTTCTAAAACAGATGTGCCAAGTTCCTTGGGCTAAAAAATCTCTTTTGTTGGAAATGAATTGGGGCGTTGTTTTAAATATGAGTTTTCAGAACATGTTCTTGAGCCGTGCTAATAATGATCTATGCGATGGCAACTGGTTTAAGATTTTCAGGGTTGTGAGAGCTAATAAAACTGCCCAGGGGAATATGACGTTGCCTGATACAGCAGAACTAATGAAGGACTGAGTTCGCAAAAGTGTCTCTTGTAGGAGAGGACACATTTGCACTTGGTCCCGTCCATTGATGCCCTTGACAGAGGCAGAAATAGAATGTCATTTGTGGTCACCTGGCAGAAAGTGTCCTGGTGCCTTCAACTATTATTCCTACAATTGTATTTCATTCTTTCCTAAAACCCTCTTTTATTCTCCTTTTGCCTTTGAGTCTTCATCAGCACATCTCACTCTTCACTGAATAAGGAAAAGGTACAGGAGCAATAGGGACCGAATCTATAGCTAACTGTGATGTGGAAGTTAGGGGTAGCCATGCTGCCTCCCTTGTCTGTCCAAATCAGTTATCAATTTCCCTCAGGAGTGGAAAGGGAAAAATGAGGATCCCTGGGTTTAAAGATTTATTTTTATTTTATGCATACAAATATTTTGCCTACATGTATGTATGTGCACCATGTATGTGCAGTTCCCACAGAGGCATGATGAGGACATCAAATCCATTGGAACTGGAGTGATAGATGGTTGTGGGCTGCCATGTAAATTCTGGGAGATGATACTAGTCCCTCTGCAAGAGCAACAAATGCTCTTAACTGCTGAGCCGTCTCTCAGTTTACAAGGGTTCCTGGACATGGAACTCACTGATTTAGGTAGGCTAAGGCCCAGGCCAGGGATCCTCCTGCCAAAACTTTGCCAATGCTGGGATTATAGGAACATGTTGCCAGATCTGGCTTTTTCCTGTGGACATTCAGGGGGATTTGAACTTAGGTTGTCACGCTTGCAAAGCTAGTACCATAGCTGCTGGGCCACTCCCTCATCCTTGCTTTTTTATTTAATAGAAATTATATGGTAGCTAGGCAAGCATAAAAACCCAAGACAGGCCCTTGTTTGTATTGACTTGTGGCCTTTTGGTAGTTCCAGTTATTTGTCCATTGACCTGTGAAAAGATGAGACCCAGAGATCTCAGCCCACAGTGTTTGGTATCTTACATGACTTGCCATTTGATATTACACGGGTATTGCTAGGATCCGATGGGATAATATAATAACGAATACCCTGTGTTCAGATTTGATAAGCTCTTAACAATATGGTGCCTGACAGCTTCTCATTTAAAGAGAAGACATCCGTCAATCAGCATGAAGCTTGCTAGAGTGTCTGCTTCCCTGAAGTTCTTTCTGCCTGCAAAGCAACTTTCTTCTCTCCGATGCTGTGTCTTTAATAGAATATGCCAAGTGCAGCAATTGGAAGCAGAATGTCCAGCGAGTTTCCTGCTCTCAGGAGCTTGTTATTCCCCTGATGCCAGCAGGACTGTGGTTTCCCAGGGTTGCATTTGTGCTTTATTCTGCCCTCTGTTCTTTGCTCCCTAGTCAGTGGGGTGGGTAAGCAGAAAGGAGCCACTGTTAATGGGCAGGTGTGCTGAGTCTGGCATGGTACGAGGTGATTGCTGCTGATCCTACCAAATCCCCACAGTAGTCAACGAAGGGAGGCAGATCCGGTGTGCGGCCAAATTCCCATTGTAGAGGTCAGGAAATGGAACACTATGGACTGAATCATGTCCCTTCTGAAATAAGATGAAGTCTGGCTCCCTCGGTGTGACTGTATTTGGAGACAGAACCTTGAAAGAGGCCATGAAGGTTAAATGAGATCATGAGGGCTAGCCCTAATCAAATACAACTGACATCCTATAATAAGAAGGGGTCACACCAGGGCACTGGTGTGTAGGGAAAAGGCCACGGGGTCACAGCACAAAGGGACCATTTCCAAGCCAGGAAGAAACTTAGGAGAAACAAACACTACTGACAGCTTGTGAGGGATTATCAACCAACCTTCCACAGAGATGGAAAAATGTCTCAGTGAGTTAAGCCACCATGTGTAGTGTTTGTCTTGATAACCAGAGAGAACCAATACATCGAGGCTCCGGGAAATTAAATCAGTTGTCCAGAAGTGGCTACTTTTCCCCATTACTAAGAGCCTAGAAAAGCCCTTGGCATAGAAATAAGGGCTCAAGAGACCTGAGTTTGCACCCAGGTTGTGTTGCTAATGGACTGTATGAGGTAGAAGAGTCACTCTGGGGTTCTGAGCTCTTCCTCATTTATGGAAAAAATAAAAATAATTGAGCTACAATGTCCCTTCTAAAGCTAAAATTCTGTACTTGGCAACATTTCCATTGAAGTATTTACCTTGTCTGTGAAAGGTGAAGAGGCATACAAAGAGAATCTGATAAGTTACTTCCATAGAAAAATAGAAGTTAAGTGGAAGATGACAGAACATGCAGATCCACCTAGGTTCGAGCCTCAGAATATCTCCTTTATAGCTAATGGTCACACACAAGTACACTAATTATCTCTAGGTTTCCACTAACTCATCAGTAAAACAGGTGAAACAAAACTCCCTGCCTTAGAGAGATGCTCTGAAGAAAATTACATCTTGCCTGGAATGTGATCCACTGTAGCTGAGTCATCACATTTTCTTCGTTGCTTTCATGATCATCATCATTCTTATCAAGGGCCCAGCATGCAATGTACATTATCTTAGTAAATCATCACGTGCCCTTTGAGCTTACTGGGATGCTCTCTCTGGGTGAGACCTAAGCATAGTTGTCTCTAAGAGTCTTTCACTGTTCCTTGTTTGGAGATGAGTTGCCTCCCAACTCTGTGACAGGAAGAAAAGAAAACAGTGAAATCACAGTAAAATCTGCCCTTAAGAACAGATACACCATTCCCAACAGAGATTGCTATTGTTTATCCCACAATAGAAAAGTGCCAACAGTGGGAAAGCAAAGCCGGAAGTTCAGCCACAGGAAGCTCAGCTGTGAAGAGAAAGCTCAACTACAAACTCCAGTGGTTCGCCTCTGCCTTCCCCATTGGGTTTCTGATTGATGTTGTGAGCATCCCATTTGCTACTGTCATCTCTGTCACTATTTGTCCTTTTACTTGGGAGCCTCACCCAAGGGACTTTCTGCTCTGCTTGAAACTTTGTTGGGATCTCCAACAGACTGCCTTTAAGGGCCTTCTGCAGTCTATTTCTGCTGGACATTTTGAGTATCTGATTTGATGATGTTTTGCTATCTATCTATCTTTCTATCTATCTATTCATCTATCAATCGTGCATGGATGTATCTATCTACTTATCCATCCATCATGTATGTATATATGTATGTATCTCTCACTATCATCTCTGTCTATTCATCCATCTATCATCTCTATAAGTATGTATGTAAGTATCTATCTATTTATCATCATCACTATCTGTCTGCATATTTAATAAACTGAGATATGGTTATCATAGATGATTCTCCAAACTGTATAGAGCACAGATGATGGACTTTAGAGGCAAGCGCTGCTGGCTGCTTTCAGAGTGTGATGAGGTCAGGCTGTTCTTCCTGTGCCTACGGGCCATGTGAACATGAGAAGCCACTTCCTCTCTGTGATTTTCAAGGTTCTTAGAATTCTGAGTGTTGAGGCTAGTGTCTGTCAGAAAGATGATTAATCAAGATAGGACATAGGATGTGCTTCGTTGATTTCAAAGTTGTATATCAGTATGAGGAATCACTGTTAAGAGCGAGGATCATTTCCTCTGTTTCTCTGGCAATATCATGTGCTGCCAAGAACCTTGCTTGGAGAGGCTTGAAAGATGGGAACTGGAGAAGGGATGGGAATGCAAATGCCTCTGGGTGCTTCCAACAGCGGCCAGAAGTCCCTGTGAAATCAGAATTAGTAGTGCAATCAGAGAAGGGCAGAACATGTCCCAATCTCATCCCTGTCCACAGTCATTGCAAAGAGTGTGCCAAGGCAGGACTGTGTTGATGTGGCAAAGTCCCACAGGTGTTCCTGGCTGTTTCAGACAGAGCAAGATACCTCTGCTAAATGAATGCATTTCCCACTGGCTGTCAACAGAGAGAGAAGAGGGAGAGTTATATGCTTTTCTTCTGTCTTGTCCATAAAACTCATATCTAAGAGACACTGAGGTTAGGCTTGTGGCTCCTAGTACTTACTATTTGTGAAGTCTTAAGGGCAGGCATGGGGACCATGCCCACCCACCTTGTTTGGGGTAGACATTCTTATGCTTCTGCACATTCCCAGCTAGCTGGCCCAGGGCTGAATTTACAGGGATTCTCCTGTCTCCACTTCCCATCTCACCATAGGTGAGCTGCAGCTACAGATTTGCGTGCACCACTATGCCTGGCTTTATGTGGGGTCTGGTAGTTCGAACTGGGGTCCTCAGCCTTGTAAGACAGTGCTGTATTCACAGATCTGTTTCCCCAGCCTGGCACTCTGTCAAGACAGAAAGATTGCATATTCTGGTGTTTGAGCTAAAGTCAGTGTCATGGCCTGACACGACCTCCTGTTTGCTAGGCTGTCTGCTTTCCAAAGGAAATGTAAAGATCATTATTCTAAATGTGAAAAATAATATAGAGTGATCACAAGTGTGGAAATGCTTAGCAGCCTGACCTAATCTTCCCACTTTTAAGTGAGTGCAGACCCATTGTCTCTGAAAATGGCTTGTGATTTCTTAGAACATCTAGTCCTACCCCCAGGTGAATGGTACTCAGCCCCTCCTCTGATACCTGAGTTTTGTTTCTTAGTCCTGTGTTTGGCTTTCTACCACATACTTGGATTCAGTATAATTTAGTTCTCTGTCCTAAACATATGCTAGCAGGGTCTAAGCTGGCTTTTCAAGTCTAGTGCTGGAAGGGAGGTCTCTGTCTTTCTCCCCATGTACCTACGGGTGCTGCTGCTTTACCCGAGGCCTCTGGTCTGTTGCCTTCTGGTGCCCTCAGGTTGCCACCCTCTTTTATTTATTTACTTGTCTTTTTCTTTTTTGAGACAGAGTTTCATGTGTTTTAGGCTGGCCTAGTCTGGGGTCTGTAGCTAGGGATGATCTTGAACTTCTGATCTTCTTGCTTCTGCCTTCAATGTCCTTAGATTTATGAATGTGCCACCACATCTGGCTTTGAGTGGCCTGAGAGATTGAACCCAGGGCTTCGTGCATGCTAAGCAAGCATTCTATTACCCCTTGAGCTACATCAGCATGGTCAAGGTCTTTTTTAGGTGCATTATTGGCACTTAAAAGCTGCCACAAGTGTGGATACTGAAAGGGTGCCTGGATGACTGCCTTCATCACTCACTGCCCCAAGTGTGGGCACAGACTTTCTCATTGCTTGTAGGAGTTGAGTTGAATGCACTTGAGAACTGTCGATATGGTCAGAAGCCACACCCGCAAACCTTCCCTGGTCATTTCACCCTCTCTTCATGCTGTGAAGGACCCAGGCTAGCACTCACTCAGGGTTAAATCCTCCATTGACTTTTACTCTGCTCATGTGGGCAGCTCTCTAGCACTCCTTTCCAGGGCTATCATAGGGAAAGTTAAACTCAGTTTGTGATGGGATCAATTCCCCTCCAAACCCTTTGCTTTATAATGAAGATAGACTCAGTTTATTTTAGTCTCTTCCTTCTCTGAAAAAAAAAGGAATAGAACCTTCAAAAATATCCTCACACCTGAGATTCATTTTTCCATTCCTAGAACTTGAAAATACTAAGTCTTAGTCATGTTTAGAATGACTATTAGGTCGTGACCTGTGGGAGAGGAGTGTATACCAACCTTTTTACCCAGACCTGAAGTTGCCTCTTGCATCTTAGACCATCCTGATGCTAAGTTTTGTTTCTCTGATCCTAGTGGCTCAAGTACTCAGAGTCAGAGGAAAAGCTGCAGAGAAATGGTCACTGTTCTCCAGAAAGACAGGACTGGGTCACAGTTATGGTCAGAGAGGATGGAGTAGTGTGAGCAAAACTGGAGCAGCCAGAAGCTAGTTTTCATGGGGGAAGACAAGAGGATGGAGGCAGAGCTTGCCCTGAGAGGCAAGCTATCCTCCTGCTATTAGGTTACATTGGAGATCTTGGATTCTCCATCAGGAAATATTCAAGGACTGATGCCTGGCATATGTAAAGGACATCCAATGCATAAATATGTTATTAGGAAATGATAGGAACAAATATTCAAATCAGGGCCTTGGCTCTTATCAGCTGGGCTCTGGGCACATCAGGAAAGAAATTATCTTTTCACTTGAAATGCACAAAGTGTGTTCAGACCCGTGGATCTGGGTTTGGAGTCACGAAGGGAGATGTGCTGAAGTTGACAGAGGTGACGGCTACTCACATATGGAAAACTGAATAATAACAACAATTCCATTTGTGAAGATGGGCTGGAAATTATGTTTTCAATTCCAATGCAAGGCAGGGGCCTGAGATGAACCAATTCAAATTGGAGCTCGCCTAGGCTGACGATATTCCTTTTTAAGTGACAAAAGAAATAGTGGTTGATGAAGTTGTCTCTAGGGAACCTGGGAAAGATCCTTTCTGCTGTATGTTTAAAGTGACATTTCACATGGCTGCCAGTAATTATTACCAGCCATTTGATAAGTGCAACATTAACTGCTTTAACATTATCAAATGCCTAATGCCTATGCTATTCTGAGTGGTATAGCTGTGAGTTCAGATTTCTGATATTCATATTGCTTACAAAAATCTTACATTGGCTTCTGTTTTTAAAACTGAATGCTATAATAGATCCAAGAATGTAAAGGGATAAATATGTATTTTATATTACTTTGGAAAATTACTAGCAAGTCAAAATGGAAGTTATTTATTTATTTATTTATTTATTTATTTATCTAGATGGGGTCTTACTAAGGAGCCCTGGCTGTTGCAGAACTCTCTCCCTAGCCTTTGCTTTCCTGAGTGTTGGGAATAATGGTGTGTGTCACCACTTCCCAGCCTAAGGATTTTAAAAGGAAGAAAACAAGAGTCTTGAGTTCTGGTCTCTAAGAAGGATTAAGCATTTACATAATTATTGTCTTAGAATTAAAATTACTTTTATTTCAACCATTTGTCATGGTCTGTTAACAGCTTGGGCTCTGAAATTGGAGACATATTAATGTGAGTGCATATGTTAGCCGGTCTTGGTTTCCTATTTTTGTATAAGTCTCTCTCTCTCTCTCTCTCTCTCTCTCTCTCTCTCTCTCTCTCTTTCCTTCTCTCTCTCCTTCTCTCTCTCCTCCTCTCCCTCCCCTCTCCCTCATCCTCCCCTCTCCTTCTCTCTGTTATAGTGTGTATGCATTCATGTGTGTTATTGTGGGCAGGCACACATGCATGTGTGTGCAGATGTGTATAATGGCCATAGGACAATCCAGGGTGTTATTCCCCAGAAATCTGTCTTTTGTTTTGAGGCAAGGTCTCTCACTGAACATGGACTCTATTGGGTTATCTTAGGCTGGCTGGCCAGTTAGCCTCAGGGTCCTCCTGTTGGCCTTCCCAGCTCTGGAATGACAAGCATGTCATCATGCCAAACGTGGTGTTACATAAGTTCTAGAGATCAGACTCAGGTCTTCATGCCTTACACAGAGAGCACTTTACCCCCTGGGTTTTCTTACCAGCCCTGCTTTCCATTCTTGTTAGACAGCTTCTTGATGAAGGCTTCCACCTCTGAAATTAACTAAAAATTAAATCTTAAAATACCAGTTCTCTACCTTCAGGCTTACATGGAAGGTTTATTAAAAGGTTGATGTCCTTGATTGGGAGATTTGGGCATCTAACAAGCAAATTCTCCCATAAATGAAAACCCTAGTGGACTGGTAGTGTAGTCTGGGGGTGGAGTGCTTGCCTAGTCATTCTTGAGGGTCTGAGTCCATCCTCAGTATCAAAACAAAGATACAAACAAATTACAGACAAAATGTCCAAAACATTTCCCAAGGGCTTTAGTTACGAACATGAAGCCAACCTGTGGGTGAGACTTGAACCTTGAACAAAGTCACTTCTACAGAGGGAGTCACATGACTAAATGGCGACTAAAACTCAAAGTGAACTGTGGGCTGAAGGAATCAGGGAAAAGAGTTGAAGAAATCCAGAGCTGCCAGACATGAGGGAGAAGCCCTGCAGGGAATGTTAAAGAAGAACTCTAGATTCTATGTCCAAACTCAGCCCAGATTCCATGTCATCCCCAAACCATGGAGCAATACAGATTCATAGAGCAGGGTCCTTAGGAATAAATGCCCCCCTGAGTTCTTTATTCATATGAAATATGACTATAGTTTGACTCTCATCAAATTGATTGCCAACCAAAGCAAAAATATCAACACCTGTTAGAGAAATAGGAGAGAATCCAGAGTCTTTAAAACATATTTATAATAAACATACAAATATTTCAGTTGTATTTAGTAAATTTCTTTGTGCGTGCGTGCGTGTGTGTGTGTGTGTGTGTGTGTGTGTGTGTGTGTGTGTTTATGTGTGTGTTGGGAAGGTGCCATGACATGAATGTGGGAGTCAGAGGACAACTTGTGAAAGTTGATTTTCTCTTTCTGTCAGGGGCTGAAAACAGGTTACCAGCCTTGGTAGTAGTGGACACCTTTAGCTTCTGTCCCACCTCCCTGGCTCAGCTCCTGCTTGTACCTAGGATGAAATCTAAAGTTTCTGAATAGATGAAAAACCAGGAAAGTATGACTTAATCTTATGAGAAAAAAGCAGTGCCAACCTTTACTGGTTACTTCTTGAGGACTACTATAACAAATCACCTGGCTTAAAATACCTGACAGGCATTCTCTCTCAGTTCCTGAGGCCAGAAGTTTGAAATTAGCATGTTAGCAGTGCGGTGCTCTTCTGTAGATGATTCCTTTCCAGGCCTTTCTTACCTCAGACAGGTTCTACCAGTCCTTGACATCTCTTGGCGGTTCAAGTCCAGTCCGTGCCTCCATCTTCCTATGACTTTCCCATGCTGTGTCTATTTGTCACTCTTCCCCTCCTTCCTCCTTCAAGGACTCCTAGTGTTTTACATCTAAACATATTTATCCAGATACATTGTCATTCAGAGATAAAAGACATAACAATACGTGTACAGACTTATGTGTCTATGGCTGACCTAAGTGATAATGCTTTTGAAATCAGTATTAGGAAACTAATTCAGACATGCAACAAGAGTTGCCTCTCCATCACCAGGATAGAATATATAATCTAGAATCACCAGGGAGTCTCAGTGGGAGGTTTCCTGCATCAAGTTGGCCTCCAGGCTTATCTGTGGGGGAAAGTATTTGATCACGTTAATTGAGGTAGAAATACCCACCCATTGTAGCTGGCATCATTTCCTAAGCAGGGGATCTGGGCTGTAAGTGTGGATAGAGTAGCCAAGTGCAAGCAAACATTCCTTGCTCTCTGCATCTGGACTATGGATATCTTCACTGTAACCAGCTGTCCCAGGCTTGTATCATAAAACTTCCCTCCCTGAGTTTCTTGGGGGCATTTTATAAATAATTATCACAGCAACATGGAATGGACTGAATATAATATCTAACAGAAGCAAGTACCGGGAGGAAACATGTGTTGGTGAATGATTTTAGAATACGCCAGTCCATCATCACAGGGAAGCTAAGCCACAGGAGATGCTCCATGGAAGTAGAAGCCTCTGATGGTGCTCTTCACATTGTGCCTGTACCAAAGAACCAGAAGTGTTTAAGAGATACCAGATACCCTCTGCCTGCCAGGCCTCATGTCCTAAAGGTTCCACAACCTTCCAAAATAGCCACCAACTGGAGCCCAAGTGCTCACACGCACACATGAAGCTACACACACACTTCATATTCAAATCACAACAATAATCAAGCATTTTGCCAAAAACATTAGATAATTGTCATCTCTAAAGCTAAACAAAACACAGAGAGAAGAAAAAATGGACAAATCTGCTTCATTTTCTACACAGAATAGATGAGGGGAGTTTAGTTTAGAAAGGGGTTATTGGGATAGCAGAGAAAAGGGGGGAGATAAGATGATAAGAGTCTTATTTTGAGAGGTATGTGTTATATTTTTTTCAGTGTTTTAAAAGAAGCCAACAAAGGATAGTGAATAGAAAGCAGGAGACATTCAGTATGCTCCATGTAGGCATCAATTGCAGCGTAGCATCCTTGAATAGAAATATCCATTATAAATATAAATTGTACAATTAAATTCCCTTCTTGAAAGACTGGAAATATCAAGGCTAGAGAGATGGATGGCTCAGTGGTTAAGAAGCTCTGGCAGAAGCCTCAGTTTCAGTTCCCAGCTTCCACATGGCAGTTTACAACTACCTGTAAATTCTAGTTCCAGATGTGGTACCCTCTTCTGGCCTCTGTGGATATTGCACTCAGGTGCATGCATGCTCATGTATACATGCACAATTGAAAATAAAATTGATTGTTTTTAAAAGCTAAAGAGATTGTTCAATTAGCTTTTATTTGATTTTTTTGTAATACTCAACCATCATTAAGTAGAGGGCAGGAAAAGATATACCAGGCAAATAGTAACCAAAAGAAAAAGCAGGATTTGAAAGTTGGAGCTAACACTACGGCTAGAAAGAATCACTATAGAATGATGAAACATCACAATCACAGTCACTATATTGTTCAATTGACATATTTTAGTGATAGTTTTAAGAAACTGGACATAGTGAGGCATAATTTTAAGCCTAGCACTTACAGATTTAGGAGTAAAGATTATAAATTACAGCCTGAATTATATATTGAATTACATACTGAATTCTAGGCCAGCTGGACAAGACCTCACCTTACAAATAAATAAATACACAAGAAAACAAATTTATTTTGTTTCTCTAAGGATATGCCACAATTCTGAATGTGCATGTAATTAATAAGATGGTCTTAGAACCAATAAAGCAAAAGTCAATTTAAGAACATATAGAGATAAATTAATAAACCCTTTACCAAAATGGAGAGTTTCAACTTGCTCTTTTTTTATGGATGATTCAAATGAGCAAGAAGATTAACAAAGATACATGTAGTTTCAATAACAAACTTAGCTGTGGTATAATAAAAACATGCAGAATTGTTGAGCTAAAAATTAAATAAAATACATGTTGTATTTACTGTAGTCTTTATTCAGTAAGTACTTCATATGTTTAAGGCTGAGTAGCCATTTTTAATTTACATTTTTTAAACTATGTCTTATTAAACTTTGCATGTTTTCGAGTGTTTTATTCCTTTTAGTTTTCTGTTTCTCTGTAAAAGATTATTAATGTTTTGGGTTCAAATTGCAGGAATGCATCTTTCTGTGGCTCAGAAATCAGCCTGTGTCTCTGGGTTCTCTGCTCCATGTGGCTCCAGACCAGAATCCCATTATCTGCCAGGCAGCACCTCTCTGAGGTCCTTTGCCAAGTGCAGTTTGTTGTTGTTGAAGATGGGAGTTCCACTCCCTGCAGTTAGTGCCTTTGCTCTCTCCCCAGGGATGTCTGTGATACACACTACCTTCAGTTTAACAGTGTCATTATTGTAATTTTTGTAACAAAGAACTATATCATTCTAGCTGTTCTTCCTACATTTCCAATTTTATCATTTTAAAAAAAATATTCTATTACTTTCCATTATTCATGTTTATGGGGACATATGTGCATGGGAGTGATGGTACCTGTAGATGGTACTAGATCTGCTCGGGCTGAAGTTTAAGATGGTTATGAGCCGAATTGCCATGTGTGCAGGGAACTGAACTCTGGACCTCTGCAAGAGCATCATGTGCTCTTACCCTCTGACCATCTCTCCAGCCCTCATCATTTTATTCTTTATTCACAGAAAACTGTCTTTCTGAGGAGCAATATAATTAAATTTGGCTCATTCAGGCAGTCCTTCCACTTTGAATTTTCATTTTTATTATAATTTTAAAAAATTTATTGAGAATTTCATACACAAGTACTGTATTTACATCATTTCCTACCTCCTCATTCCCCTTCCAACTCCTCTCCACTCCCTCTCAAATTCATCTTCAATTATTTCTCTCTCTCCCTCTCCCTCTCTCTCTCTCTCTCTCTCTCTCTCTCTCTCACACACACACACACACACACACACACACATACACTTATTCATATGTACAAGTGCTTTGCACTCACCCCTTGAGACTAAAGAAAATGGATTCTCTCCATTCTACCAGTCATTTATTGCCTGAAGCTCCTAAGTACAGTCTCACCATTTTGGTATTTTGAGGCAGGGTTTTATGTGTCTTAGGCTAACCTCTAATGCCAAATATGACCTTAAATTTCTTGCTGTACTGTCTTCATCTCCCAAGTTCTAGTCACTTTGCTGGCCCGGGCTGCATTTAAAAAAATGTAGATATATGATATATGGCCAGTATATATTCTTTTGTTCATTAGCTTCTAGGTAACCCGAGGAAGAAAGAAATCATTTTCCAGTTGTATTAGTTTTCTTGTTACTGTGGCAAAATACCCAACAAAAGCAACTTAAGAAGGAAAGACTTGGTTTATATAGTTCCAGTAAGCATCCCAGTGTGGCGGCAGCCTTAAGAGGCCACTGATCACATTGTGTCTGCAATCAGGAAGCAGAGAGGGATGGATGCTGGAGCTCAGACTGATTTCTCTTTTCTATTCAGTGTTGGATGCCAGACTGCCATGATGCTGAACATGTTTAGGGTGTGCCTTCCCACCTTAATCAACCCAATCTAGAAACTTCCTCATAAACAGACATTTGTTTCCACGATGCTTCTAGATCTTGCCAGGGTGATAATCACAGACAATCACCCCAGCAGCAGAGCTCTTAGGTAATTGTTCTTCCACTGACAGCACCCACCATTTACTCAGAGTTGCATCAAAAAAACATTGGAAGATGGACTAACTCTACGAGTCTCTAACAGTGTTAATTCAAATTACAGAATGTAGAAGACTATTTTGGATAAAAGCCGTGACCCAGTTTCCATCTTTCTAGAGACTAAGAATAGGCTCTTCCTCCACTGACACGTTTAAAATATGTCACACTTGTTTCACTGGTGCTCTGAATCCAGCATGAATTCTTTAGCCACTGCACAATGAACACAAAGCACACCCTACATCTCAAATTCCTAGCACTTAGAAAGACAATGTTGCTGCACTGATGCTCCCCCCTTGTGACAGCTGGGCATCCCTCACCCCACCACCAGCAGGCTAGAGCAGCAAAGGATGGTTTCAGTGCCATGCCCAACTCAGACTGAAGGACTGGCCATCTAGCATGCTATAAATCTCTGCTACTCATTGTGTTTTCTTAAAGCATTTGATGTCCAAAGCTGGCAACAAGTCATCTTAGTTATGCATGTACCTAAGCAGAGGGAAATTCAACAAGATGAAAAACTGGCTGCATTGTGTTTTGAGTCCACCCCAAGGTGTCTCTTTGTTTCAGAGTTGTATGCAGTCTCAGATGGCCGAGAGTCATCCAGATTTGAATCATGTAGCTTTAAAATTGGATAAAGGAGCCGTTGAAATGGTTAGTGCTGCCTACATTATTGTTAAGCCATCAAGACAAGAACTGCTGCTCCTGTTAACACAGGGATGATGAACTGCTTTAAGTGTGATCTCAGGTGGTTTCAATGCCACCTTAGGTTGATTTGTAAGACAATAAAAACTTAAGCAGCAAGCATTACTTGATATAGACAATTAGGTCCCAGGAATATGGCTTGCTAATAAATTTATTATCTCTAACCTAGATGTTGTAGCACACACCTGAAATTCCAGTTCTTGGGAGGAGGAGGCAAGAAGATCAGTAGTTCAAGGCCAGACTTTGCTACTTAATGAGTTCAAAGTCAGCCTCTGCTGTATGAGACCCTGTCTTAAAACTTAACAAGCAAATGAATAAAGAAACATAATTCCTGACCAGTTCTACTGGACACTGTTGTCAAAACCCCAAGAGCTAAGTTACAATTCATGGTTTGTTTTGATCAGGTCTATCTCTGTAGTCATTTGGTATTAGAATAAGATTCTGAACCAAATACCTGATTTTCCAGGATGGCATAACACTCAACTATGATGAGATTATTAGTACAATCAGCCCTGAGATCTAGATATGACCTTGTGTCTGTGCATAACCAAGTGAAGAGTGTTACAGAAACATGCATGTCCTCCAGGGAAGCTGTCAGTAGCTCTGGCTAGTCTGTAACTTAGTTACATCTTTCTATAATTCCTAGAGAATTGCTGTGAGAAAGAAATGTGTGGGAAATGGCTGGTGAACATACTCAACTGTTAAAAAGTGTATGCTGTTCTTACAGAGGACCTTGACTTAGGTTCTCAGCCTCAATGTTGAGCAGCTCACAACTACCTCTAACTCCAGGGGTTTTGGTGCCCTCTTTTGGCCTCCTCCAGCACTGCACTCATGTGCAAATACCCACTCACACACATAGGATTAAAAATTGTTATTTTTTTTTAAAAAAACAGTGTCTTAAAACACTTGTCTCCAAGCCTGATGACTTGAGTTCAATCCCGAGGCCCTAAATGGTGGAAGAAGAGAGCCTACAGGCTGCCCTCTGACCTTCATGTGTATGATATGCTCATGCATATTCCCCATAGAATACATCCATAAAGAGATAATAAGTAAATGTAAAAACATGCAGTCAGTACTCCATATCTTTTCATTAATAGCATTAACATTAGCATTTATAGCCTTACAGTACTTTGCCATGTATAATTTTTCACAATTGTAATCAACTACAGTTATGCATATTTTTTGTTTGCATGGCCCTCATAACTCTGTTTGGTGATTGGTTCTTCTTATTTAATTCCAGTGAATTTATTGTCATTTGTTACATTATCTTTTACTCTGTGTGAAGTTTCATGTCTTTGCAATTACAGTGGTGAATCAGACATATCATGTGCCTGTATCCTTCTCGGCTTTGGATTGTTTTCTTAGGCTAAATTCCCAGAAATGGAATTACTGGCTCAAAAACATCTTTATAGCTTTAAATAAAGACTACCACAGTGATTTACAAATATATTTCAATAATTTTATGGTAGCTAGCAATGTAGAGACATTTTACCATGCTATAGACCTCCACCCTAAAAATCTAGAATTTTTCCTAAATATTTGTTAACAGGGAGAATTATTTTTCTTAAAAATACTTTTTATGTGACTAACAGTAACTGGTTTTGATTTATATTTCTTTGATTGTAGTTGAACTATGTTTTTAGATAAATTTTCTTTAAATTGAGAAGTTTAATTTTGTGTGTGTGTGTGTGTGTGTGTGTGTGTGTGTGTGTGTGTGTGTGATATGTTTATACACATGAGTGGCACTGACCAAGGAAGAAGAGGACTTTGGATTCTCTGGAGCTGGAATTATAAGTGGTTGTGAGTGGCTTGATCTGAGACCTTGGCTCAGGCTCCTCTCCAAGAGCAGCAAACACTCTTAACGACTGAACCATCTCTCCAGCCCCTTAGATGGTTCTTTACTAGTATTATTTCCCTTTACATGAATAATCTGTTTGTTTCCTTTATCTACATGTTTATTGATATATTAGCTCTTTAAAACAATTAATTTTAATGCAATTATTATTCCAATGCTTTATCATCCTTTAGTAGTCTTTTGTTTTTATAGTACAGTATGTTTAGTTAGATAATGTTTTATTTTATTAGACAGTCATGTTTATGGATCTTTCTCTTTGTATTAGAGTCATTATTTTGATTTGCTATATCATATAATCTTATGGAAGCTTACAAACATTTAAATTAAATTTTTAACATTTTAACATTTGTGTATGTGTGTGCATGTGCACGCGCGTGCGTGTGCGTGCCTGTCGGAATGCCTGTGTGGAGGTCTAAACAACTTGGAGGCATTAGTTCTCTCCTTCCACCATGTAGATAGAGCTTAAGTTGTGAGGATTGGCAGTAAGCACCCCACTAAGCAATCTCATGGTTTTCCACTTTTAATATTCTAAAATACCTAAAAACTTTTACTCAGCCAATGCATGTAGGTTTTATCTTGATTCATGGTATGAAAACTGTTTAACCAGTTGTCACAATATTCTTTTACTGGTAAGTGTTAGTCAAAAGGATGCTTCAAAATGAACCAGAGGACACAATGGAGGAAGCACACCCTATGCTCAGTTATGTCCAGCTACGGAAGCATCCCTGTTACATGGGTTCCAGATACAGTGGTTTAAATGTCCTCTCTGGAACTCCTATTGAAATTACATACCTGTTTTAGTCAAACTTCACTACTGTGGGGAGAAGAAAAATGGATTAAGGAAGAAGGTGTTTCTCAGGTCATGACTCAGAGATTTCAGTACAGAGTCTGCTGGGTCCATGACTCTGAGCCTGCATCAAGGAAGAATGCCCTGGTGTCAGGAGCATGGTGGAGCAGAGCTGTTGACTTCAGGAAGCAGAGAAACTAGAAGGAACCAAGGACAAGACAGCCCATGAAAGGCATGCATTCTAGTGACACCCATCCTTCAATATGGCCCTGACTTCCAGCATTCTACTTCCCACTGTCAAATGCAAATTTGCAATCTGTCCATGGATGAATCTCTGGAATCCCCTCACAGGTACATCGAAATGCAGGCTTTGCTCATAGGCTAGTCCCTGCAATCCAATCAAGTCAACAGTCAAGGCTAAGCATCACATTACCATAGTAGCCTAATAAAGATGTGTGGTATGGTAGCTTCAAAAGGTGATCAGGCCACAGAGATTCTGTCTCCACGGTGTCATTATAGCTAGAATTCCTCACACAAAGGATGAGTTTAAACCTAATTGTTGTCTCTCAATTTCTATGTCACAAGTGCCCTTCTGTCATGTTCTGACACAGCACAGAGGCCCTCACTAGATTAGCACCAGGCCCTTGGACTTCAAAGCCTCCAGAACCATGTGTTAGATAACCTTGCTTGTTTTGGGTATCTCCAGGCTGTGGTATTCTGTCATAGCAGCAACAAATAACTATATCATAAATATAACCAGAGTACAAGCCATCATACTTCTGAGTAATCCTTACATGCCCTCTGACTGGCTATCTTAAGCATATTGTGGTTACAATTCATTGTGTGCTCTGATCAAGCCTGTTATTCATGCATCTTCAACAGATTGCTTTAGTAACTGATATTTTTTAATTTAACTTTATGTGCATTGGCATAAAGGTGTCAGATCCCCTGGAACTAGAGTTCACAGTTGTGAGCTGCCATGCGGTTGCTGGCAATTGAAGTGGGGTCCTCTGGAAGAGCAGCCAGTGCTCTTATAACCACTGAGCCATCTCTCCAGCCCCAGTAACTGACATTTTTGTTGTGTATTCTAGTTTTTTGGAAGGCTTGTTTCTTTCACTCTCACATTATTAAAATATCTTCAATTTTCATTTTATTACTGTCTCAGATTAATTTTATGATAATTCTGTCCAATTTAAATAAACAAGCATTAAAAAACCTCAATTGCTTTAAAGCCATATATCAGCTGGAAAGAACTGATATCCTTAAAATAGACTTTCATAGCAGGTCATACCACTTTCATTAGTCAAGTTTTACTTCATATCTCTCAATGAAATTGAGTAACTGATACCCCCTCACCCAATCTAGGTCACACATTCCCCATTAAGACTTGGTCTGAGCAGTTTATATTTCTCATTCTATTAGGAGTGGTTTCCTTCTGCCCCCAGTGACATGTTCTATATCTTTAGCAATTATATTGATTTTTTAAAAATCAGTTCAAATATTTTTCAATGAACTTCTAAAAATAGTAATATAATTCTCTTGCTTCCTTTCATTGTGTGTGTGTGTGTGTGTGTGTGTGTGTGTGTGTGTGTGTGTGTGTGTAGTTGAGTACTTGCCTAGCATGTGCAAAGCTCTGAATTCATTTCTCAACCCCATAAAAATCCAGACAAGGCAGCATACACCTATAATCCTAGCATGTGGGTGGTAGAGGTAGAAGGATCAGAAGTTCAAGGTCATCTTCGGGTACATAGTGAGTTCAAGGCCAACCTAGGCTACATGAAACCCTACCTCAAAAATTATGTATAATTTTTTATGAAAGTAAAATGTATAAAAAGCTTCATCCTTGGAATTTGTGACTATATTGATTTTGTGGCTAATTTTAGTATAGTAGTGTTGCCTCGCCTGGTAGCAACTTTTAAGTTTGAATGATACTGTTAATTGGTTTAAAACAAATGTATCTGGGTCAGCTGACAGAGACTTCTATCTCCACTTCTAAGATTTGTATTAATAAGACTTGGATATTAAGTTTTTATTTACTATCTTTTTATCTTTTCATGACAAGATTATATGATTTTCCTTACTTAGCACATTGGTGAAATGACTATAATGTTCAGAGTATTCTGTCTTTGCTTTCTAGAAATAATTATTTGATGTAGTGTGTCATTAAATTAGCCCTGGGATATTGTTTACTATGATAGTGTTGAAAATTTACTTGTGTTGTTAATTATATCAATCTCCAAGGGTTTATCTTATATGTGTGGGTTTTGTTATTTTATGCTTAGAATCATGTAGCTTTTCAAATTATTTTCATAAAAACTATAGACTATTTTTGAGGTAGGGTCTCATGCAGCCTAGGCTGGCCTTGAACTCACTATGTGGCCAAAGATGACCTTGAACTTCTTATCCTCCAACCTCTACCTCCCATGTGCTAGGATTATAGGTATGTGCCACCTTACCTAGATTTTTATGGTGCTAGCTTTGTACAAGCTAGGCAAGCACTCTACCAGCTATGGCATAACCGGGGCAAATTTGATGTAGTCCTTTTCTATTCTTAACAGTTTGAGAAACACAGCAGCTAGTAAGTGATAGTGATTTCATGGATGTAATCAAATATATCTATTGTTATATTATTATAATTTATGTACCTATTTAATATATTCTTATACTAAAACTTGTATTTCCCCAATTTTCTGTGCCATATATTTTGTTTATTATGATTTAAGCAATATTTTATATATAGTTTTATGTTTCTGTAGTGCTAACTTTTTAATGCTAAAAGCAGCTACATGTGTTATTTTATAATCCCAATAAGCACTCATAAGGTTTCACAGGCAACTCTTAGAACACAGAGAGTGGAATTATTGTGTGCAGTGGGTGTCCATCTTCCTTCTTAGTGCCCAATCATTCTGGCTTGGAAAACTAAAGATTTCATTTTCGCCCATGGAGTTTGTCTTTCTTACGTTCACACATGGGTCAGATTCTTCAGCCCAAATCCTGTTTAAACTCAGTTGCTGCTCTTGAAAATAGAAGTCTTCTAATCTTTAATTCTTTTCCTGTTCTCAATTGTAAGTCTGCCTAAGGGTTCTTCAGGAAGAATTTAGGAGGATAGGGGCTCAGGTAGATACAGAGCTACAGTTTAACTGGAACAAATAATTTGATATGCCAGTCTGTAAGTTTTGAGTACAATCCTGGCTGTAACGAGACATTTGTTCACCACCCATCTGATATCAAGAAGTTGTTTCATTCTTGGGCAACATTTTTTTTTCACTCTAGAGCCAATAATTATCTTATTAATGCACAGGTTTTCTTCAGGAGGTGTGAACAAATGCCTGTTCACTCCAGATACAGCATCATGGCAGACTCAAGAAATGACAGCTCCAACTTTATCCTGGTGAACTAGCAACCATCTTTCTTTCAGGTCTATAGGTAATTCAAGACAGCTGCATTCCTCCACAGTGACTCCAGCATGAGTGAGAAGTCACAAAAATGGTGGCACTTGGCACTCCCTGCAACTTCAAGGTTTTCTACATATGTCTTCTCTTCCTCAGCAACTGTTTACTGTTATATAACTGGGGAGAGGGCCTTGTGAAGTCTTGTAACTTTCATAAGCTTCCTAGGATCCTTATGTGTCTTCTTCAAACCTCCAGGAAGGAATGTTTCAATCCAGAGAGAGCTACATATCACTCATTCATTCCTTTAGCTTTTTAACAGAGCCAAGTGCAAGTCAACTCCAAAAATCTTTTTATTTTTTGTGTATGTGTGCCTTTTCCTCCCTCCCTTTCTCCCTCACTCCCTCCTCCCTTCCTTCCACCCTTTCCCTCTCTGAGTGTATGTGCACATGTGCAAATGGCTATAAGGCCAGGGGAGGGTGTTGGATCCCCTGTTGCTGGAGTTACAAGCAGTTGTGAGTCACCAGACATGGATTCTGGGAACCAAACTCAGGTCCTCTACAAGAGCCATACATGCTCTTAACCAATGAGCCATCTCTCCAGCTCCCCTACTCCAAGCTCTATATGAGGCTCTACATTTATTTTCATACCTATATTCATTGAGATGGAGTAAGGTAAAACGGAGTAGCAATCCTAGCATACTTAAGGAGTATCGGTAGAGCGTTGTGTTTTCTTCTTTTTGTGAGTGTATCATGGGTTAGCAGGATTACTGCTCCACATCTCTGGAACCTAAGCTGATGATCTTCCATGTTCCCAAGCCCGGGACTGGTGAACCTTGCACTGCCTCTCTTAAACAATTCACCTCCACTTCTAGCTGGAGTAGGTCCTATCCTCATACCTAATTGCAAGAGGAAGAGACATTTGGTATTACTCATCGCCCCAAAAGAACTTATTTTTTTCTTGTTTCAGTATACACGTACACATGTATTCAAGAAGCATAAGAGGGGCTGGCAAGATGGCTCAGTGAGAAAAGATGCTTGCAGCCAAGCATGGTGACCTGGGTTTGATCCCAAGACCCTCATGGTGGGAACCAACTTCCTCAGGCTGTCTTCTGACCTTCACATATGCACCAGGGTGCTTTGTGTCCCCCCAAACACAATGAAATTAATTTTATAAAGAATCCTATGGCATATTATATCCTGAATTTAGTCTATTCCAAGAAGAACTATGCCTCAGTTTCCCACTTGGTCCTCCTCTTTTAAGGGATTGGTCTCTGGATTTATCTCACCATTCCTTTGTTATTGGCTCATTTTATGAATGAAAGGTTTGTAAGTGAGAGTATCATTTTAATTGATCAAACCACAAGATTCCACCAGGAATTATGGTGTGCAAGCTGTATGTGTGCCCATGTGTGAAGTGAATTGTTGTACTTTCTCCCGTGGCTTCTCCACAGAGCAATCTACTCCATCTCTCTATTCATGACCCGTGAATTCTAGGACCTCTCCAAACTTTGCTTCAATTTCATTAATAAAAAGGAAATTATTATTTGACTTTCACAGTTTTATTTTAGAGTCATGGACAATGTGCTCTCTTATGAAAAAGTTGAAACATTTGTTTGTCCCAATATTGGACTGGCCTTGGATAAAATCCACTTCAGAGACAGAATTTTACCCTGACACTGCAGGAATTCACTGTGAATACCTTTTGTTGCAATTTTTCTTTTCTCCCATACATTTAAGTTCTTTTTCAAATTGGATCTTTCTTATAGAGAAGAAATGTCAGCTTGGTAGTGGCAATGACCTGGACAGTTGGGAGCTCACCAGCCCCTTCAGGGTTTTCTGAGCACTGATCATTCCTGAGTCTTGTGGGGGAGATTTGTATCACCAATTTCATCTCATCCAGGATGGAGCTATGTTATAGGAACCTCTGCGATGGAACAACTCACTATGGTACTATGTCTACCTTGTCCAATGGACTAGTCAAGAGCCACATGGGGCTCTTCAGAACTTGAAATATGACTAATATAACTGAAGAAATGAATTTTAAATTAAACTTTCATTAATTAAATTTTGAATTGGAACTCCTGTTTATAGCTGGTGGCCAGTTGTGATGGTTCAACTTGATGGAGTTTAAAATCACAATGGAAACAAACCTCTGAGCATGCTTGTAGGGGAATTTCTAGATTACCTTAATTCAAGTGGAATGATTCACCCCAACTGTCATGGCATCACTCCCTGCTGTCAGGGAGGGGCTGAATCAAAACAGGAAGTAGTGAGCTGAGCACCAGCCCTGTCGCTCTCTCCTTCCTGACTGCAGATGAAATGTAGCCACCATGACTTCCCATGCTGATGGACCTTACTCCCAAGCTGTGAGCCAAAGGAAACACTTCCTCTCCCAATCTATTTACTGTCAGATAGTTGGTCACTGAGTCAAGAGCATTAGAAGAAAATCCCCACTGTAAGAGTAATCCTGATTCTAGAAGAGAGAGAAAGGACAGCTGCAAGCTAATGACTTGTGGGGACTCCCGTGAGGCAGGAGGAACTTCCAATGACACAGAGAGGATTTGGGATTTTATTTGTTTGAGAAAATAAAGACTGGAACTATGCATTCTGAAGATAGAAGCATCACTGCGTTTGAGGAAGCTGGATAAAATAGAATGCATGGACCTCAAGGAGCTGCCTTGAACAGGGCTGACTCATCACCCTTGATCCATCACTTAATGTATTCCTGCCAAGCCCCACACTCTGTTATAGCTTCCCTCTCATCGTGGCTACATGCCTTTGCAATGTTTAACAGATACCTGAAGAGGAATCTGAGCAAAGAGTTTTCTTGTACTCTACATGCTTAGCCATCTTTCAAGAAGCTCAATTGACTCCACCCCCAGCCCCACCCTAGATTTAGAGAAAGAGCCAGGGATCAGCTGCCATGATTGATGTATGTGTCTCGAAAGTAGAACTTGCAGAATGTATTTGCTCAAGTCCTCAGTTGATCCCCATAACTGCTTTGACATCTGACATACAATTTAATGTTACATTAGAGGAAAAAGTTGGGAAGAGAGAATATGGGTGTTATTTGTTAGCCCTTCAAAGTCCAGGGTCACTTTTGTCCTTTGTGATGCCCTCTCCTTCCTGTCCTATGCTGACTTCTTAGTCTTCTGGTCACTTATCTCTGAAACTCGCCTCAGCAGAGGGGCTTCTTACCCTGCTTCATACTAATCACATTGCTTTTAAGTGTGAAAGATGGGGTGCACGATAATGCATCAAAACCTGCCTCCTTGGTACCACAGTAGGGTTTCCAAACAGCTTCCAGACATCCTGTCAGTGAGTTCTGTAAGGCCAGTGCCAAGCCAGGATGGCCTTATTTGCTTTCTGCTTTAAGCAGAAAAATTGGATTTAGAGGGCTTTTCCTAATCTGGATCTCTGCGATATATAATAAACTTCTTACATCTGTCACCATCAGCATTCTCCTACAGCCTTTACCTTTTATGTTTCAAAGAGAGCAGACAAGGCTGCCCTTTCTTTCTCTTCCTATTCAATCCCTGGCTTGGGACAGCTAGCCCTGCAGATTAGTGACATCTTCCTAGCAGGGGTGATAGAGGACTGGAACAAATTTCGGATTGCCCTTTATGCCAGCCACATTCCATCCTTATTAACATTAAAGCACAACTCTTGTTTAGAAACTTTGTAGATAGCAAAGTGAAAATGACACCTAAAACCCTCTGTCAACCCCCTTGAAGGAGACCGTGATTATGTCCCAGGGACAATGCTTTCAGGGTAGTTGTTAAAGTCCTCTTGTACCAGTTAAGACTTGGTCCTAGTTAAAGGCAGATTCCCAACTTTCCCTTACTGAACCAGAAGCTACCAGTCAAGGCCCCATCTGCTTTTTCAAATCTTTAATTAAAATATAATTACATCACTCAGTCTCCTTCCCTTTCATCCTTTCAACTTCTCCCATGACCCCCCCACTACCTGTCAAATTGAGAGCCTCTTTTTCTTTACTAATGTACACACACACACACACACACACACACACACACACACACACACACTCACACCTAAACCTACCTCTGCATTATAATTAATAATCTCCACATGGTTTCTATATCTTGTGAGAATCACCAGAAGAGGGTTGTTCTAGCTTTCTTTCTGTTGCTGTGATAAACACCATGGCCAAAAGCAACCTGAGGATGAAGGGGTTTATTTCATCTTACACATTATATTTCATCTTCCAGAGAAGCCAAGACAGAAACTCAGGTACAATCCTGAAGGGTTACTGACCTACAAGCATCAGGTGGATCGAGATGCTTTAGACTGGAGAGTTGATTTGACCCATGGCACCCTCAGAAGCTTTTGGTAAGTAGATCCACACACCAAACTTGCTGGTATCTACCTTGCCCAGACAGCAGGACAACTGACCTCAGATGGACTCTTTGTCCTATAAAATCCAAGAGCCCCACGGTATGTGCATACAGTCTCACTTGCATAGAGACTGTGGTCCTTCAGACATTCTGATTCAAGAATGCTTCTGCTTCCAGAGATGCCTGTCTGCTTTCCTTTATCCTACATCACCTCCATCAATCCCTAGCTAACAGAACCCAGATGCTGGAACTGAGCTGAGACCAGGTGGAAGTGTGTTGCTTACTGGCTCATACTCTCTGGTTTGCTCAGTCTCTTCTCTTGTACAGACCAGGTTCATCTGCCTAGGAATGGAACTTCCCATGGTGGACTGTGCCCTCCTGAACCAGTTAGCAATTGAGAAAACACTCTCATAGCAGATAGTGGACATGTCCACAGGCCAGTCTGATGGAGGCAGTGACTCAGTTGAGGTCTCCTCTCCCTAGGTGACTCCAATTGGTGTCAAGTTGACAAAAACTAACCAGCACAAGAATTAAAACGCTCATAACTTCTTCAAAGAGTTCACATGATAGTTCTGTATAGAGGCAGAAAGCTCTTAATGTAGCAGCAGTCTCTCTCTCTCTCTCTCTCCTCTCCTCTCTCTCTCTCTCTCTCTCTCTCTCTCTCTCTCTCTCTCTCTCTCTCTGTGTGTGTGTGTGTGTGTGTGTGTGTAACACAAGCATAAGGAAGGAAGGCCCTGCTTACATCCCTGCCATGGCTTTTGCTTGCTGTCAGACCCTAAAGAATGAAGCCAGGCCCCCTGCCTTGGCTTCCTTATCTGTGTAGATAGCAATGCTCACTTCATAGGCTTGATGAAATATGAACACGTATCACCTGGCATATAGTGAGCTCTTGATAAACATTACCTACGGGGGTTTTTCGGTGAAGGCAGAAAATTTAAGAAAGGTTTTATGCATGAAACAATCATTTATGCAGCCATAATTTGTTTATTCAACAGTGACATATATCATACAGATCAGAGTTCTGATGAGCTGGAACTCTGTCATCATTTCTGTTTCAAAGGAGCTCTGTGTCTCAGCCTGAACAATGCTATTCAGATTAGAAAAAAATGATTTATGCTATTTTTAATTGTGTGTTTCCCCATGTCTGTGTGTGGGTATGTGTCTGCCAGCGCAGGTGTCTCTAGATGCCAGCAGAGGACGTCAGATCCTCTAGAGCTAGAGTTACAGTCAGTTGTGAGCCACCATTCTCATTCTTTGGGGCTTTGAAATACCACTAATCTTTTTTCTGGGGTCAGAGGGAGGTGTGTGGGGGACTGAGGAGGTGGACATGTACTTTCTCTTTAGAAAAATATTCCTTCAGCTTTTAGACGTTCATGTTAGAGCTGGTTTTACCTAGTGGGATGGAGAGTTAGGGATCTAGCCTTTAAGGAAGAGTCTAGATACTCAGCTGGATGTGAGATGCTGAAGACATTGTCAAAGGCTCCCAGAAGCTATATAAGGAGAGAAGGGCTAAAAACCCCACCTTTTTCCAGCATGAACATTTCTGCTTGCAATCCAGTTCCTGTTCAGGCTCCCTCTATCAATCTGTTTGAAAACAGAGTATTACCAGAAAACACAGAGCAAAGGTCTTTGCAAACTCCTGATGTGGTCCAACATATGAAAATGTGAAGGGTGACCGAACAAACAGTAGTCCCTATTGGGAAGTTAAAAGCTGGACTCACAGTTGGATTAAATTGATTTCACCAAACATGGAGCATGTGGGGTGTTAGGCACAGAGACCTAGGAATGCAGACTCTGGTCTCGAGGATGACATAATTGAGTAAGGAGCCCAAGAAAGTACAGAATTAAATATAATGCTTGTAAATGTGCCGGGTGGTGGTGGTGGTGGTGGTGCAGAAAGGCCATGGCAGCCTAGCTGTGGATAAAAAGCATCAATAGACAATATGGATGTCAAATCTAGGGAGTGGGCTAAAATGACAAGGATTTTTAAATGAAAGGTAGGACAGGATTCTGGAGTATACACTTTAGGTTGACTGCCCTGAACAGGTCCAGTCCTGGCCACCTATTAAAATGCAAAAGAGGGCTACATTTGAAAACAAACACACAAGTCCTTTATAATTACTATCCTCAAGAGTGAGTTTTTTAACCCTCAGCACTCTAAATTGGGTTTTGCTCTTAACCACCAGTTAAGGGAGCATGAAGGCCCAGTTTAAATATGGAATGTATGGTAGGCTCATATGTTCAAATACTTGGTCCCCAGCTGTTGATACTGTTTGAGGAGGCTGTGGAACCCATAGGAGGTGAAGCCTTGCTGGAGGAAGTACATCCTTGGGAGTGGGCTTATAGCCTGGACATACTTCCTGCCCCTCCCCTCTGCTTCCTGTGTGCTGATGAGATGTGATCAGTCAATCTGCTTCCTGCTCCTGCTGCTCCTCCTTCCCTGCCTGTTGTCATGGCTTCACTGCCACGAGGGACTCTATCCCTGTGGACCTATAAGCAAAAATCAATTCTTTTTCCACCAGCTACTTTTTTTCTGGGTATCTTATGATAGCAGCAGAAAGGAAACTAATACAGATGTGATGGGAACAGTGCGACAGTTGCTGTTGGTAGCTGCTACTTCCCAGCTGTCTGACACTAGGAAAGTTACTTCTCTGCATCTCAACTTTCTCACTTCTAAGACTGCATGGCAGACACTTCAGTGATACTTGAAAGATTCAATAGGATAACATACATGGAGGCATTTCTGCAAAGCCTTCCACAGGATGCTTAGTGCATAGTAGTCAGCTATTGGACTGACTTCCAAACTAAGTCAGGCTATTATTTTTGAGCATTTACATTTATTTAGCATCTATTCAGACAGTGCAAGTGCTTGGTTTAATCTTTCCAACAACTCTGCAAAGGAGGCTCAGTTATCTCCAGGACTCATGAAGGCAGACACTGAGGATCCCAATGCTGATCTCAATGTCTAATTACATAGTTCTCAAGTTCTGACATAGCTGTGAAATTTCTGTGATTTGCTGTAAGTAGGAATTCAGCACCATGGTTCGCTGGTGAGCAAGATGTTTAGACCAAATGGCCTTTGTAATAACCTCTTCAAATTAGCTTGAGGAAATAGATAACCAAACCCTTGGATTTTATGCCCCCTAAGAGGTCCATAAACCCTCACTTAAGGTCTGTGGTTTCACTTTATAGAGACTCTTACCACTTTTACCAGTCATCTTTGAGCATCTATTACTTTTCATATCTTCGTGAATAGCTCTGTAAGTTATCTTCAAGAAACCACCCCCAGTACTTAGTGACTTAACCTCATAACCATTCATTTAGCTCATGAGCCTGGGGGTTGACAAAGAGATCTGGGCTAGTTCTGAGCTTCTTGTCTCTGTCTTGACTGGGTTAACTGGAGCTGTGGGATCTGCAGAACATCACTAGTGAGTTGGGGTGCTCAGCTGGGGTGACTCATTTCCACCCCTTTCTTCTCTGTAGGATGCTAACATGGCCCTGTTTTTATTGTATCAGAAGAGATCAGAAGAGAGGTCTTAGAGAGAGGAGAAAGGCCTCCATGTGTAGGCACTGTTAGAAGTGACTTGATCTTTGTTTGCACTTGTCTCCATGGCTCATGAGTCAGTGGTCATGTTTGGAGTTAGTGTGAGAGGAGATTGGTAAGGGGGTCTTTAGAATGTGCATAAAAGCTGAAAGTACACTGCCCAAAAAATATACAATGCAAGCTTGGGGAAGTCAGGCTTGGTGGCTCTACAGAGGAACAGTCATAGTTATAGTCTGAGAATGTTGCTACAAAAATCCATCTTTTGTGGAGTGCTACCAACTGACCTAGGAGCAGTGAAACATGTTGGGTTCTAAGGTGATAGTTCAGTTGGCACAGTGCCTGCCTTGCAAGCATGAGGGTCTGAGTCCAATAACCAGAACTTAAAAAACACCAGGTGTGGTAGCCTGTACCTATAATCCCAGTGCTGTAGAGGTAGAGATGGGGAGATCTTTGGAGCTCTTTTACCAGCTTAGCTTACCTGAATCATTGATTCCAATTCAGTGAGTGACTGTCTCACAGAAGAAGGTGAATAGTACCTGGGCAATGCTACCCAAGTGATCTCTGACCTCCACATCTCTCTCTCTCTCTCTCTCTCTCTCTTCTCTCTCTCTCTCTCTCTCTCTCTCTCTCTGTCTCACACACACACACACACACACACACACACACACACACACACACACACACCATGGAGGAAGAGAGAGAATATGACAATAAACAGTAATCACAAATTCTCTCGCTATGACCACAGCACTGGATATTACCAGACGGTAACATGACTCATCAGGGACCACACACTTCCATAGCCTTCCAAGCCCAAACACTCCTATCCATGACTTTATGGGAGACATTTGCCAGAGGCAGCATTCTCATAGCTGGCAGAGAAAGAATTGAGATGATTGCTTGATTTTGATCTCTGTGCTGTGACTGCAGCCTGGCATGATCTAGATCCCAGCTTCTTAAACAGAATGGGGGCAGGCATTATGCAGTATTTAGCAAGAGTAAAAGGTTTCTTTCTGAATGTATAATGAATCCAAATTAAATCAAATTCCTAGCCCATCTGAGGTGTCTCTGTGATCCTCTCTGTGATGATATGACCTCACTGCAGCCTTAGTTTTGAGCACAACATATGCACTTTGCGCTGGCCATGCCATCATGTCAATGAACACCAAGTACACACTGGTTCAGATTCAAGACTATGGTACATTATCAACTGCAGTGTTTTTATTGCACAGATTTCTCTGTTGTTATAGAAACATGATGTTTTAATTACAGAAAACAAAGACTTTGAATGCTTTTCTGAATGTCATTTCTCAGCGCGTTAGTATCACATTGGCATATCTGTGGATTGCAGTGTGTTAGAATATTTGATTTTAAATTGCTTTTTGAGAATTAGCCTAGAATTCCCAAGAATTTCTAACATGGCCCTGAACATACTTGTGCCATTTCCTAGTGTGTGTTTATTTGGAGTGGCCTTGTCAGCATTGATGATTACAAAAGCAAACTGTCAATCAACTCAGAAAAGTACTGAAGATGCTCTGTCATACAACATTCCATATTCAGCCAAGATTTTATCCTTTATTAAAAAATCAATCTCAGCCATTTCTTTAGTATGCAAATTTGCTTTCAACTTTAATAAATTGCAAATTATATGTGAACTAGAGAACTTAAATATGTTTTATTATTTTATGTATATGTTTTGTCTGCATGTATGTCTGTGTATCACAGTGCATTCCTGGTATTCATGGAGGCAAGAAGAGGACATTAGATACCCTAGAACTAGAATTACAGACCATTGTGAGCTTGTGAGCTGCCACGCAAGTGTTGCAAATTGAACCTGGGTCCCTTGGGAGAGCAGCCAGTACTCCTAACCACTGAGACATCTCTCTAGGCCTCACAGAATTATTTTAAAATAAATTTCTTCATGATCTATAGCAGATAGGTGTTTTTTAATTTATAGAAGCCCTACTCTATAGCAATAGATATTACATCTACTAGAAATTCTACAGCTATTATGGATGGTGAGATAGCTCCATGGGTAAAGGTGCTTGCTGCTAAGCCTAAAAATCTGAGTTCAATTCCCAGGACCCACATAGTGAAAATAGAGAACCAATTCATGCAAAATTTCCTCTCACCTCCACTCTTACAAACACACACACACACACACACACACACACACACACACACACACACACAATTTTAAAACAGTCCTGTAGTACAATGCTTTGGCTGGGGCACCATAGCCTGCCCTTTCTAGTCACTTGCAGTCACACTAAGTTGATCTTGTTTTCCCTGAAATCCTATCATTGTGTTGTCAGCCCACAGACTCACAGGGCTGATGTCTTAGAATTTCCATTGCTGAAACAAAACATTGTGACCAAAAGCAACTTGGGGAGGAAAGGTTTATTTCACCTTATACTTTCAGATCACACTCCATCACTGAGGAAAGTCATGGCAGGAGCTCAACAGGGCAGGGACCAAGAGGCAAGAGCTGATGCAGAAGTCATGGGGCATGCTGCTTATTGGCTTGGTTTCCATGGTTGCTCAACCTACTGTCTTATAGAACCCAGGACCACCAGCCAATCGATGGTACCATCCACAGTGACTCGGGCCCTCCCACATCAACAATCAATCTAGAAAATGCACCACAGGCCTGCCCACAGTTTAATCTGGGAAGGGCATTTTCTCAGTTTAGCTTCCCTCTTCCCAAATGATTCTAGCTTGTATCTAGTTGATATAAACTAGCCAGCACAACTAATAAGGTTTAGACACACAGTCATTTTAGTTACTATAATCAATGGTTTCTCTAATCTAATTTGTGCTGGACTGTATCCTCCATTCTATTTTATTTCATGAAGAAAGAAAATGTGGTAGGGTGTCTGAGGACTTTAGTATTGGATATCAAGTTGAAGGCACATAACCTTACAACTCATTATTCGTTGCTGGGTGACCTGGGAAAACACAATAAAAAAGTTACTGGATATATTTTCACAGTGCTTCTTTTCCACCTGCAATTTCAATATAAATGTCAGGATTATAATGAAACCCACCAAGCAGGGGAAATTCCTTACCATTTCATAAATATCATAAGAGTATGGTAATAATCTCCTATCTGGAAACCTAGGGTTCTGAGCAAGATTGCAGAAATCCACATTGGAGGAAGTGAGTTGCTGCTGTTGTCAGAGCTTGGCCATGGCCGAACTGTGTGTCATCAAGTTAGGAATTTCATCTTTTGCACTTCAGTTGTCATTCCACAGACCTTGCACGGAGATGTCTCCTTGTGCCTGTGATTTCCTTACCCTTTCTATAGAAAATTTTCACTGAAGGTCTCAAGTTTTTACAAGTTGGTGTCCCAGGCACTTGCTATTGATATCAGAGTGACTGCTCTGCTCAGCTCATCCTGATAGGTGTATGTGTGACTCCATTTTGTCAGTTACAGTCCCAGTTCTGACATTTGGGTGCTCCAAATCAGGTAGAGGTCAGTGAAAGAGGTGAGTCTGTAGGCTAAAACCATAGTGTATGCTGAAGATATCAAGAAGAACTGCCTAGAGGAGAGAGGGGCACTTCAGAGATGTTTGAAAGAACACCAGAAGACATCTCCTCTGATTTGTTGAAACTTGACCTTAGAGAGTAGTGATGGACTCTGTGTCTGGTGGATTAGACAGTTCTTAACTACCTCACTGCATTTGATTAAATATCTAAATATACAGCAAAATACTGAATGCATGTATATTAGCTACTACTCATTGATGGGGCAAAACATCTGACAAAAGCAACATAAGGATGGAAGGGTTTGCCTAGGCTCACAGTTCAAGGGTACATATCATCGTGGTGGGGAAGGCAGAGTGTCAGGAGCCAGAGGCAGCTGGGCAGTGCTGGTGCAGTCAGGAAGGAGGGAGAGAAGATGCAGTTGCTCAGCTCACTATCTGATTCCTATTCAGTCCAGGCCCCCAGCCAACGGGATGGTGCTACCCAGTTAGGGTAGGTCTTTGTACCTCAATTAATCCTTTCTAGGAATTTCCTCTTAGATGTGCTTAGAGTTTAGTCTCCTATATGAGTTTAGGCTCTGTCAACTTGACTGTCATCATTAACCATCACAGTATGCTAGTTAACCTAAAAAGTCAGAAACCAAGGAGAATTCTCTACACTTCGAGAAAGCAAGAGGACAAGGAATTCAGTGAGATGAAAACCAAACTTGCTAACCACTTTATTCTAGTTTCCAGTAAATCTCAGGGTGCTAGGAATACTGGCTTCAGTAGCTGCTCCTACATGTGAGAGTAGGAGATCAAAGGCCTGTGTGAGGAGAGAGACCAGGTAGGGCCTCTGAGGTGATGTTGGTACCTACAAAGGGCAATTGTCCTCAGGGGAAAGGCAAACTAGAAGAAATATCCATACATCAAAGGCAGACAATGAAAGAGGGTTGTGAGTCAAATGGCATGGTGGGCAGAGAGTCTCAGAATGCAGCAGCATTTACATGGCTTTGTGGTCTGAGATGACAGTATTTGTGTAATCCAAATAACCACAAGGTAAGAATTTTAATGTAAAGCAGACCAGACAGGGGTGAGAATGCATCTCTAGATGAATCCACATTCGATCAGCACTCCAAAGAATACATGTATGATCAGTCCCAGTGAAGATAAACCATGGACAGAAATCAAAAAATAAAGAAGGAAACCAGACATCAGAAATGAGTCCCCAGAGATGACCCATGATGGCGAACAATGACGCCATCCCATATTTTACATGCTAAATACATTTCAATAAATAAGAAAGGGAAATGAAACTACCACTGAAAGCAAGAGAATGTCAACATGGACCTGAAGAAGTACTAGATGTCTGGAAATAAAAAAAATAATAATTACACAAGAGATGCATTGAAATACAAGGCAATTTTGAAAGGAACATATACAACATAGATAGGGAGGGAGGAAGAGAGAGAGTGAAATAAAATGAACAGGCCAGGCTGGCAGAAGAGGACCTGAAACCAAGCTCTGATCACAGCTAGAATTCAAACATCCCTTTCCATGGATTCTGACCATTTCAAATTGTTCTTTATGGATTGAGAGCTTTGTTACATTTCATAGAGTTTCTAGAAATGCCCTCTTGACCATTGACCTTGTTGTATGTGTCTGGTTCAATCACATCTAACAATTTTTACTGGTCCCCTGCAGGCTAATTGTTGAGAAGAGTAACCTTGTACCAAGAGAAAGACAGAATTTATTCTTAGGATGCAAGCTAAGCCTAGAGATTAATTAAAAACAGATTTTATTCATTTACATAATTGGGAAATTATTTCCAACATCAGTCCTAATAAACTTGGATTTGTTTGACAAATGCGATGATTTGTTCTGGGATAAATACTTGGCCTTTAAAAAATACTTTTGATGTTGGTGGAGGGCAGGCACTTTAAGGAGTAAATGATACAGCAGTGGTCATTAGCAGGGAGCTGAAAGAACTTAGGTAGCATCCCTGGACCCTGAGAGTTAAGCCCAGCATCCCTCAGCTGCTGCTAACCCAGGATAATAATGTAAGAGGCTGTTTGCATGACACTCTGCTATCAGCCTTGTAATGACAGTTGGGTGATTTTAAGCCTTGACCTCAATTTCCTACTTCTTCCATAACCTCACAAGCCCATTCCATCTTAAATATTCCTTCCTTTAGTGGCCTTTAATTCCTTAGTGCATGTTTTAACCTAAATAAAAATTTCATTTTTTTTCCACCTCCAAGGGAGAGCTCAGGTCTCGACTTCTCTATGAATTCTACCCTGATTTCCCTGGCAGGATCCACCACATTCTCCTTTAAATTCCCTGGCCATTTGTTGCAATCCCTGACAATTATTTATACGCTGATGAGAGTTCATGAGGGGTAGAAGCTGGGAGCTACTCATGTCTCCAGCTTTAGTGATCTGACTTACAAGGGTTGCATAGAAACCTGGCTGCTTCCCTTAGGATGGAAACAAGACTGCGTGTGGTGTGTGTGTGTGTGTCCACGTGCGTGTGCTTGCACATGGGCACATGCATTCACGCATTTATTCATGCATGCATCCATGTATGAAGATGGATGTACGTGAGGGTGCATGTATATGGAGGCCAGAGAACAACATCCAGTAGTGTTCCTCCTGTGCTAGCCTCCTTGTTTGTTTGAGACACAATCTCTCACTGGTCTAGACCTTGTCAACTAGGTTGTATCAGCTGGCCAGTGAGCCCCAGGGATCTACCTGTCTCACCTTGGCAATTAAAGTGTGCAACATGATGCCAGCTTTTTAAAATGTATATTATAAGGGACCAAATCCAGGTCCTTATGATTGCAGGGCAAGTACTTTACTGACTATAACCCTGGCCCTCCAAAAACATAATTCTGTGAAATTGCATCTACAGGCATATGGTGAAGAACCAATCATGATGAGTTGGGTTTGTGTATGTTTTCCATATGTGCCCAAAGTCATGTTTATTTACAGCTCATATTCCTGTGATCACTTACTAGATAAAATACCCAGAAAGGGAGAGACATAAGTGGCTCACAGGGCCTTGTGGCTTGTGAGGGAGATGAATCAGTGGACAGGGTGTTCAGAGGGGTAATAATGAATAAGCCTTCCATGCCTTGGAAGATGACTTCACTAATTTTCCTCATTCAAATACAGCTGCACCTTCTCCAGCCCTTTTCTCCACAAGTTCAGAGAAGCAGCCTTTTGATGTAAGGAAGGCGACCACAGAGAGGCTGAATATGAACTGACCCTTGCTTGGGGACCGTTTTCCTACATACACGGCCATAATCATAATCATAATGCTTGCCTGAACTTGGTGTTTTTCTTCTCTTCAGTATAAGGTCTGAAATTACCTGCTGGTGCCTTCTGTGGGGCAGCGGGCTGCTGAACAGAGGAGAGGCCGGGGCCCCCGAAGCGTGTTATTGTTCAGAAATGCTCAAAACGCTCAAGGCTCTGAATGGCTTTGGTGAATAAGCCAACCTGGGGCAGTTCAATAGGCGGGGCGAGGAGTAGGGTGCTGTGCCATTGTCTCTGCAGAAGGAGGGGCTGTAGAGCTCACAGGGGCTGTGCTGTGTGTATGCCACTTAGCAGAAAGGCCTGTAGACTTTAACAAACAAAACCTTCACTTCTTAAAGACCTGCAGGGCTTAAGGAAACCATTTAATAGAGGGATAGTAGCATTGATAAGAAAGAATAACCCCTTGTCTACTTCCTTCTTAGACAATGGCACATATATGTATAAGTATTGACAGATGTTATTTTTCCAAGGCGTGAGCATAGCCCTGGGTAGCCCTGGGTAGCCCTGGGTAGCCCTGGGTCTATGACAGTTTCTATCTTGGGACAATACAGAGTTTTCTCTTGTGCAAGAACAAACAAATAAAACAAACTAGGAGAGCACTTGAGAATTTAAGAGCCTTGAACAGAGCCTTTCTTTCATGTGTTTCTTTGGGTAACCTGGAGAAAGAGTTCAATAGTCCAGGCTTGTTTGGTCTCCTGAATGCTTCAGGAGATATGGGGATGGGTAACATACTCCAAGGGACAGACAAAATGGAGCTTCTACCAAGGCCTGCCTCCCTTTACCCTGGGAGGATGGACTTGACCAACATTGCAGGAGAATGGCTTCATCCCAATCAGGAACAGGCAAGGTGCTCTGGGGTATGGCTTACCACATATCTAGGATTCCATGCCTCAGTGGCTTCTTGAGCTTGTCTTATTGTGGGTGGGCCCCGACATGGCCTTTTACACTACTTTATTTTGCCACTCCTAGAATGCCTGACCTTAATCCAAACCCCTATTCCATGTGTGTTTCTAGATCATCCGACCCCAACTATCCACAAAGACAGACAGGGGAGGAAGGGCAGTGGGTTTCATGCTGAGTCATGCTGCCTTACCTGAGGTTCTGCAACTTTAGGGAGCAAGAGTAGTGTGCTTCCATGATAACCCATGGCTTGAGCTCTGACTTTTGATGTTTTCCTGGCCTAATGGCCTGTGGAAGAGTACTCTTTCCTGATGCTGGCTGTACACAGCAGGGAGTTGCAGTTCCCACTATCAAGTAGTCATGAGCAGAAATGGCCAATAGGCCACAGTGCACTGCAGGAAATGAATTATGAGATACTGAACACCTTAGTATGAAATAGCCTATGTGTTTGCTGATTTGATCCAACTGTAGGCTACTGTAAATGTTTTCAGTGTGCTTCATACTAGCTGGGCTAAGCAACTATGGCATTTCATTGGTCAGTTTTAGTAAACACACTTTTGTCCTCGAGATATGATCTCAAATAGCCTAAGGTAGCCTTGCAGTCTCTATATACCCATGGATGAGCTCTTGCCTTCACCTCCTGACTGCTAGAATTATAGACACACACCATCCATCACATTTGGTGTATATGATGCTGGGGCTTGAACTCAGGACTTCATTCATGCTAGATAAACACTCTTTCAGCTGAGCTACCTCCTCATTGTTTTCTTTTGATACGGTGTTTTTAACTTGTGAAGGAGTTCATGGCAGTGAACCCTCTTGAGTCAACCAGAATCTCTATGAAGCACCAACACTATTCTAGAGGTCAGGAATTAAGAAGAAGCCCATGATGGTCTTTTAGGAGCTCACAGATGAGTTAACTCACAAAGACCGTGAAGCTCTTCAGGGGCAGAAAGCGTCTGCATTGCTTGCTTTGATGGGGGCTGAGAGGGAACCATTAGAAAAGAGGTGGGAGCTGTAGATGGGGATGAGTGAGGCAGGCTAGGGAGTTTGCACCAATGGCAAGGGGGCTGACCACCCAGGGTATGTTTGGCCTCTTGTGGGGCACTGTAGTCCAAGATACATTATCCAAAGTAGCATGGCATAATTGGGCTTGATTTGGGTTGTACTGAATTAGCAGGTCTAGGCTAGGGCAATGAGTGCCTGTAGAGATTTCTTGGTAGGGATGACAATTGAGGTAGCTACTGGCTGGCCTGATGTGGATAATCAAGACCCTAGGCTGTTGCATCAGAAACAGGACTCAGGGTCAAGTCCTGTGCAGGGGACAGCAGGCCAAAGAAGGCCTAATAGCAAAGCCCCTTGGATGTTTCTCTCAGGAAAAGCCACTCAGTGGTGTATAGTGGGCCAATCTAGCAGCTGTGGGGTAAGTGAGGCTTAATGTTACATACAGTGAAAGTCTAGGAAGGAGGAATGTTCCAGATGCCTGTTTATAGCAGCTCAGATATCTAGTGAACTAGGGCCCACAGCTGCAGAGGCAGGGACCGAGGAAATGAGAAACTGACATGGGGGCATCAAAGCAGAACGTCGTCCGGTTTGAGCCAAGGAGGCCTCTTGCTGCTTGAACACAGTGAATTGTTTTCTCTTCAGCCTTCCCCAGAACACTCTGCCTGGAGGACTCCCCAGCTCTGATGGCAGCTTTAAGTGGCTGAGCTACAATGCTGAGGCTCATGCAGGACCTCTGCCTGGTGCGAGCTGTGCTTCTGAGTGCTACAGAGGCCAGCCTGCATCATGTCCTAATTCCCCTTGATCTTTTTTTTGTGTGTGAGGTGCCCAAGGACAGAGTCCTCAGGTTGCATATGAGAAGCTCTCTGATAATCTAATCTGCTCAGTCCACAGAGGATTTTTTCCACATTTACTAGATGCAGTACACATATATCCTGGGACATTTACTGACAATTTCAAGGAATGAAAGGGTGTCTCACCTTGCTGCAATCTTGAGATACTGGACAATTTTCAAATTAAGTTGCCCTGGCGGCATTGCAAAGGAATGATTGGAGGCTGGGTATGTAGCTCAGAGGTAGAGTGGGTGCATAGCAAGCAGAAGGCTCTGGGGTCAATTCCCAGCACCCCAAGAGAAGAAAACAGAGACAGACAAATGGAAATGAGTTCAACAAAGTCTTACATCTACAGAGAGTGTGTTGAGGGCTATTGTGGTGTCATCTACCTAACCTTGAAGCATCAGAGCTAATCAGTAGATAGCCTCAGAGGAGTCCCCGGAGAAAAGTGACAAATTCCTTCTGCCCCCCTTCATGCTGGCTAGTATCTATGTGCATGGCAGAGGCTGGGTACAGGCTGCAACAGCTCCTTAGATCCTGAGGGTTAGATAAGAGGGAAGCAAGGTCTTGCTGGAGAATGAGCCTGAAACCCTCTTTTGGTGCCCTCTGGGCTGGCTAAGACTGTACTTAGCATTGTTGCTTTCAAGAACGGAAGGGACACATGGAGTTCAGTGTGCAAGAGTTCATCAGAAATGAGACTATCTGTTATGGCATGGAGCAAGATGGGAGCTGGGGGAATGTGGGAGACCCAGTGTGGGGCTGAGTGAACCCACTTTGGGATTAGGTGATCTTATTGCAAAGGAGGCTGCTGTCTCCATCTCTGTACCCTGTGGCTTCTTCTGTGTCCCTGAGCTGCAGGGGAATGTGATGTCAGGACAGCAATAGGCCTGAGGGAATGTGAGGGTTAGGGAGGGGCTTAGGGCTGGCTCCCAATTCCTGCTGAGAACACATTGCCTCACCCATATTCCCTATAGTTATTAATAAAGGAATTTACATGAAAAAAGAAACTTAAGTACCACTAGATTCTTGGGCTTATTAAGTAATTCTGCTAAACAGAGTATATTTCCTGGGCCAGTGAGATGGTTCAGCAGGTAAAGGTGCCTGCTGACAAGCCTGATGACTGTATGGTGGATGAAAAGAATCACAAGTTGTCCTCTGACCTCCACACATCACTATGACGCCCCCAATATACAACTAATAAATAAAATGTAACCAAATTTTTTTAAAGGATAACACTCCTATTTTCTATTTTTAAAGATGTCAACAACTATAAACCAGGACTGTCTCAGGCCAGAGGAACAGTACAACCACCCTGATGCCAATGAGTTTCCCAAGACCACACAATAGTAAGTCATCAAATGGGGCTTCAAAGCTAATCCTTTCCTGCAGTTTTGCATTGCTGAAATTGAGGGATGAAACTCTGCAGATTCTCAGAATGTTCTAGAAGTTCATCTGTTTGCTTAAGCATTTGTTTCTACTTGGAAACGAGTTGTCAGGTTATTTCCTTCCAATTGGACTTCCTCTCAGTCTGGATCTGCTGATGCTGCTCAGAGTCTGGGCTGGCCATTCCTTAGGTGACATATTGAGGCTTCTTGTGCGAGGCATTTGAAGGGATGTGTTCTGGTGTCCTGGGTCCCTTTTCTATTCTGTGACAGCTATGGTCACTTGGCCTGAAGGCAGACTTTACCTTTCCTTCACCTCAGGCCTCTCCTCACACCTTAACTTCTTGATCATTCTTTACTCTAGATGTTATGTCTGCTCGAACCCATCTAGCTCTCACCTCAGAGGGAATAAGGGGCAGTTTATTGGAGCCAACTATGGGTGACCATGGCCTGGGAATACAGGTTTAGGTTGACATGGTAGTGACAGTGTCATGAAGTTTCTTTTAATAATAGAACAAAGAAGGTCATAAATCAAGGTACCTTTCAAATATGTTGGCCACAACACCAGGAGGTGAGTTATAACAAAGTGGGGGCATGTCTGCTATCCATCTTAGGCTATTTGATGGCATCCATAGCTTTTGGGTTGATGAAAGCTAGGGATCTGTTCATACATTACATTTTAACCTGGTAGTTACAAGGATATTAGGCTAATCACAGAGGTGGACAATGCATGGCTATTAAGAAGGCTAAATATAGCCCAAGGTAATTTAGCTCCTAACTGGAACATTCTAGCTCTCACAAAAGCAGGAGCTCTGATCAATTGATCAGTCTCCTAGAATGGGTAGCACAGATGCAGCCCCTACCCTGAAACTTTAATTCACAGCTCCAGTCTTTACCTGTAACCTGGAGATGCTGTGTCTGGGTCTATCTTGGTATGAAGTAGTATTACTTGCCTCTCCCTGACCTAGTCCAGACATTAATCCATCCTTGACAGTGTTCTCCTCACCCTGCCTCCACACCTACATTCACAATTTGACAGTCTTTGAGATTTAATCAACTAGTTCATTGAGCAATCCAGGTGTATACCCACCTGATTTGAAGTGATTTAGTTTAATGAAGATAATCACGTGACTTAGGTTTTCTGGGGCAGCCCTAATTTCAAATATTCTGTGTCATTGTCCTCACAAAACTATTAAAGTCCTAAAAGTCTTGATATTTTGGGAAAGAAACATGTTCTAGATGGCAACAGATACCTAAAAACAAGGAGGGGGTTTAAATTCCTAGTCAGACAATATGCCCAGCCTTTGCTTCAGGACCCATAGGTCTCTGCTAAACCTTTCTCTTTGTTGCTTATGTGAGCTTAAGAGAAAGCTAGTTTTTAGCTGTCTCCATTTCTTGTTGAGTAGCCATGCTGTTTCTCCAACAGCAGCACCCAATACCACATTGCTTGTGACAACCTATTTCACTTAGGTGTGCTCACTGTGAAATCTGCAAGAGCTAGGATCCCATGTCCTGACTGTCCCTGGGGCTCAGGGGTAAATGATCTCAGCAGATGCCCATCCTTGACCTTGGCTGGATCCTCACTGAAGATGACTGCCTTCCTCATGCTTGGTAGAGTTTAGAACTTTCTGAAAGCTTTCATACAAAATCCAGCCTGCTGGTTCTCCCAGGGAGAGCTTTATTCTTCTACACAGTGGCCCCCAGGTCCAGGCCTATTACTGTGGAAGAGGTAAGATCCTAAGGAGAAAGGCTATTTTTGAATGAGGTGACCTGGCAGGGTGTGGGTGTGTCTCCACCACAGGTTCTGAGAACCATTTCCAGACCCTGTGGTGAAGGTGATTCCTGAAGCGTCCTGTGGCCAGCAGACTGGGGTGGGCTTTACTGAGATGGGGGGGGGTGCTCAAAGTGACAGCATGTTCTCAGACAGCTTCTGCAGAGAGGCCACTAGCATCCCTGAGGCCTGTGTGACCACACATTCTCTTCTGTTAACAGCAGCCTTTACAGTCTTCAAGGATGGGGTAGAAGGAGGAGTAGGGTGTGAAAAGTCACATTTGCCTGGATTCAAGTTCAATATCCTGATGTTCAACCATGTCATTTTGGCTATGTTAGTTCATCTTGGTTTTCCAAGACAAATGACCTTAAATGGGTTGTTGTGAGAGTTTAGGTACTAGATCTGGAAGAACTTGGCTTCCATGTGAGGTATTTTTGTAGGAAGAATCTTTACTAAGGTAGAAAATTCACTCATCTAGAACTTTTCACAATGAAGAATTATCCAAGGCTGGTTGTAGTTCTGGACCACATGAGAGCTTGTTTAGTAAATGTGAGGCCATGGGTTTAAACCCTGACCCCTACCCCAAAGAACAATCAATATTGAATAATCCCATTTATACTGACTGATTTAGAAGCTGCCCCTCCTTGTTTGCATTGTTCAGGACATGCCAGGACCAGCATATTTATAATGAAATGCCATAAATCCTTGTGGCTAAACAATAGAGAATGCTTTTGAATGAATGCATGCTTTTAAGAAAATACTTAGAATTCTTAAAGCAAGATATGAGATGAATTAAAAAGGACAGGCTTAGGCTTTGGCTCCTCTCCTCAGTTACTGAATAAAACTATGCTTCAGAAAGGTTAAAGTTGCAGCAAGAGGAGCTGGAGTGGGGCCACAGGCCTGGAGACAGACAGGCGGGATAGAGATTAGCCCTATTCAGTAGGAGCTGCCCATGGGAGTACTTGTTCTCCAAGGGGATTACACTTATGACTCTGAAACCCTGACTCACATTCGTGTACACCTAAGAAGTCAACTCCTGCATACTTTAAATATCCTGGCTTTTTATCTGGAACCTCTTAGCCTGGGTGCATCCTCACTTTGGATAAGGTTGTAGGCAATGGTATTCCTTCAGACGCAAATCCCTTGAGGTAAAAGCAAGGTTTTGGTGCCTGTGTACATGTGCGCATTTTTATGGAGAAGATGATCCTAAGTCCCATAATGGGTTTTGGGCTTTAGAAGTTCTGTAGATTGTAGCCCCAATAAGCTCCCTAGCCAGGAGAGTTCACTGCATACTTTATAAGTAGGCAGGGGCCCAGGCACCCCTGTGAATCCTGGGCTTCTGTGACTGGTCTGAGGTGTTAGGCTGGGCTGCTTCATCTTCAAGACCTACATTGTGTTTGGTCCCTCACTCTGGGGGGCTGTAGCTTTTCTGCAATTCTTCCTCCCCCTTCTGGCCTACAGAGTCCTTGAAGCTTGCTATAGATGGTGCTATAAATCCTGGGTTATCTCTGGAAGGCTGACATGACTTTCACAGCTTCACAGATCAAGCAGGCAGTGTGTATCCAGGCTACTCAAGCTGCTTGCCTTCCAGCATTTAGTGGACACCTGTTGGTGCCATTTAGGACATTGGAAGAAAAGGATGACAAGCAAGCACTGCTTTTCAGAGGGTTTCTGTTCCTTGATTAAGAAACACGAGCAACTTACAATGCAATTTATAAAATGGAAACAATGTATTAAGCCTGGAGTGGTGGTGCACACCTTTAATCCCAGTGCTCAGAAATCAGAGACAAGTGGATCTCTGTGAGGTCAAGGGCAACCTGATCTACATAGAAGTTTCAGGCCAGCCAGAATTATAGTGAGACCCCATTTTATAAAACAAGATAAAGGAAGTGGTATAGAAATGCATTCTCAGGACCAGGGGTATAGATCACTGGGTAACAGTGCTTACTGTGTAAGCATGAAGATCTGAGTTCAGATGCCCAGTCCCTGTGTAAAAGGCTGACATGGTCCTGTGTGTCTCTAATCCTAGTGTTCTTGGGGTAGAGACTGGATCTTGCTGGCTACAAATGTGAGACAGTCTCTCCAGGGCATCAGATAGAGGATGACAAAGCTGAGAGCCCAATGTTTGACAATTTCACACAAACAATGCATTTTGATCATATCCACCCTCAACCCCCACCCCCCACTGCTGACAGGCTCTCCCCTCCCATGCAAACATGTCTCCCTCTCACCTTCATGTTCTTTTGTTGTTTTCAGTAACCAATCAAGTCTAATTAGTACAGCATGCATGTACATGAATGTTGGACCAAGAATCTAGCATGGGCAGCCCAACAGCTGTCATATGCCAGATGAAAGATGACTACCCCTCCCCCAGTAGTCACAAACTACCAATAGCTCTTCAGCTAAGGGTGGAGCTTCATGACCCCCCGCCTCCCTGCCACCATGCTGGAATGTAAATTGGCTTGTTCTTGTGTAGGTCACTGAAGTTCCATTGAGTTCATGAGTATAATGAAAGAGCACAGCACTCCTTCCCAGCCTCCAGCTCTTACATTTTTCCTACTTGCTCGTCTTAAATGTTCTATGAGTCATTGCAGGGATTACTCTAGATGTCCCACTTAGGTGTGAACATTCAGTAGCCACTTACTCTCAATACTTGGACCAGTTATGCATCCCTAAGTAGCTGCTTCCCACTGCAAAAAGAAACTTCTCTGATCAAGATTGAGAGCAGCACTAATATACGGGTATAAACATTATATTTAAGACAGTTGGACATATCCACTTAGGAACCAGGCAGTAGTGGGTTCTCCCTCTTAGCCATGGACTTTCGACCAGATTCACGGTATCAGGCATGAGCTTCACCCCCAAGCAGAAAGTGCTTGGCTAGCCCCATAACAGCCATGCCATGACTTTCCTAGTGGATGCATCTTGCCTGGCAGGTTTTATTTTCTTTGTTTTTTTCTTTTTCTTGATTTTTCTTTTGCAGATTTTTTAATTTAAATTACAAACAAGATTGTTTTACATGTCAATCCCAGTTCCCTCTCCCTCCCCTTCTCCCCTACTCCCCCCCCCCACTAAAACCCTACCTACCACATAACTTTTCTGCTCCCCAGGGAGAGTGAGGTCTTCCATAGGGGGTCATCAGAGTCTAGCATATTCTTTGGGATAGGGCCTAGGCCCACCCCTGTGTGTCTAGTCTCAGGGAGTATCCCTCTATGTGGAATGGGCTCCCAAAGTCCACGTCTATGCTAGGGATAAGTTCTGATCTACTACAGGAGGTCCCATAGATTTCCGAGGTCTCTTCACTGATACCCATGTTCTTGGAGTCTGGATCAGTCCCATGCTGGTTTCCCAGCTATCAGTCTGGGGACCAAAAGTTCCCTGATGTTCAGGCCAGCTATTTCTGTTGGTTTCACCAGCCTGGTCTGGACCCCTTTGCTCACTACTCATCCTCTGCAACTGGATTCCAGTTCAGTTCAGTGATTAGTTGTGGGTGTCTGCTTCTACTTCCACCAGCTGCTAGATGAAGGCTACAGGATGGCATATAAGTCAGTCATCAATCTCATTATCAGGGGAGGGCATTTAAGGTAGCCTCTCCTCTGTTGCTTAGATTGTTAGTTGGTGTCATCTTTGTAGATCTCCAGACATAGAGCACGGTACTTATACCCCTGGCAGGTTTTTTATTGTAGCAGTAGGTCTACTGATGAATGAGTCTATGGATGGTTTTTCTCCCCCAGCAGCTACATAGCACCTTCTGGCACTGTGAAATCTAGTCACTAGAGAGGAAGTTTCCAGGTCAGTTCCAGTTAGAGTAGCAGGTTTGAAATTTGATTCTAGGTAGAGCTATTTCCACATGCAGCTCAGACTGTTTTCATTGCTCTAATTTTTTTAGAAGCAAAGCTACAAACAGAATCTGATGGCAATGCCAGCTCTTGATTGTCTAACAAGAGACCCAGTTGTCTCTTGTCTCTCACAAATGATGAGATGATGTGCAAACCTTTAGAGTAACAGTGCCTGGTGTTTACTGCATGCTATACTAAATACAGCTTTAATATCATTTGAATCTCACAACCACTGAATAAGGCAGGTATTTCATTACGCAATGATATAGAAGTAGAAACTGAGGCATAGAGCTAAAGTACATTGTTCACTCTCCCATAGCTAGTATCTTCTACATTCCTAATTAAAATTTGATCTCCAAAATATAGGGTCTGGGATGGAGAGATGGTTTAGTGCTAAGAGTGCTTAAGGTTGTTTCCGAGTTTATTCCCAGCACCCACTTTGGGCAGTTGACAACCACCAGCAACTTCAACTTTACGGGATCTGATCTCCCTTCTGGCCTCTGAAGGAACCAACCCCTTGGCATGTGGCATATACATACACCTACATAGACATATCATATAAAAAATCTCAAAGTATGGACTAAAAGGTTCCTTACCGTGGCTTCTAACCAGCTGCCCAGGGTAGGGTCCAGCTCAGAGGTAGAATGCATGCACAAGGCACTGTGAAGAAACAAGAAAGGGATGGAGGGAGAAAGGGAAAAACTCCTGCCTTCTCATGACCACTGCTCCCTGGCCCAGAGTTTCTGTTTATAGTCATCTTGGCCTGCATATAAAGATGCTGTTTAAGTGCATCCTCTCAGCCACTGGAGATGCCATCAGTGGTTCCTCTTGACCAATCCCTAATTCAGAAGGCTTTGTTCTAAGTATCCCGTAAGAATTCCCTAAGCTTAATTTCCCGGTCCATAAGCTGTAAAGTGTGCTTCCTTTTAGGGTGGGTTTCATTTACTGACTCACGGGAGAGATGACTCATAAATAAATTGCCCCCTTTCTTTGTCGATTTATGTCCCTATCTTTGGGAATGCGTGGCTGCCTTAAATATCTGCAAAGGAAAGAAATTGGATCCAGTGTTAGAGGCATACCCCCTCTCGATACTTTACCCATTTTCTGTAGTATAGAAATCTTTATAATCCTAACAGAATGATTTCTTGTGTGGTACCCTATTCAAAATGACATTAATAATATTAAAATACTAAATATTGTGACTCTCAAAAGGATGTGTTTTGATCACACTTTCACACTTTAACTGTTACAAAACACTTCAAACTCCTTCCAAATGTTGATGTAACCTTATAGTCACTTACCTACTCAGGCATGGGTCATACAGGCTGACATTCAAATAGATGCAGCCCAGCTAATTCTCCTGCAGTCTTTGATATCAATTACAAGGCAGCCACAATTTTCTGCTTCCGATGAATACACAGTAGGTATGTTTCCAAATAAGTGTCAATCTTTCCTTTCTTTTCTGCTGGGATATGAGGCCAACCTGCAATGGATTTTTGGACGTGGGCTGGCATAGCTGAATTCATGAGTTAACATGGCCTTCACTGAGCCAGATAGAGGCTTCACCGTTCAGCCTGCAGGCTAGAGAGCTATGGAGAGGCTGGGTTTGCTGTACCACCTCAGGCTAATGGAAGAGAATGAAGTGAGGCTGTGGAGCATGCAGTCCAGCTGTGGACACCAGCTTCATTGCTAACAGATAGGCTGCATGACTTGGATATCTTTGTCCCCTTGAACCTCAGTTTCCCCATCTATGCAATGAAAGACTTGAAGTAGATGGGGAAAGGCCCTGCTTGGTATTAATTTCCCATGATTCAGAGGTTTGTGATAATGAACACAGATGAAGTCCACAGAGAGATCTATCTTAAATACTTTATGTAGAATTAATAAGAATTAATACTTTATTACTTATTTTTAGTGGCTTCTTGTTTCTCCTTGGAAGGAAAAGGGAAAGTGAACATAGATATTTGTAGGTCTTGCTATTCGTGAAGTTTCAACAACAACTTTCTGTTTCTGATAAATGCACAGTAGGTGTGTTTCCAGATAATAGTGGACATTTACTCATGGAAATTCTTGATGATGCAAGAAAATAACAAAATACAGAATTATTCTCTACTTGCTGGCACATGCACCAGAGCTAGATTTTTTTTTTTATTTTTTGCTGCTCATAAGCTCTAGCCAAAATAAAAGGTATTAATTGGATTTTCCATATTTTACAACAAGGAAAACAGATTTGAAAGATGTAAAGCAACAGGCACCTAAATACAAAAAGCAGGAGGAGAAATCCTTGGGGTGTGAGACTCAATGTTAACATTTGAGGGTATTGGAGCAGAGGGACACAGAAGCCAGTAAGTTCAAATATGTGTCAGTTGATGTCCTGCATTCTGGACAGAAGCCTTCTTTACAAGCACAGGGATGAGGTAGAACACACACTGCTTCCTAGAGGCCAGGCTGACAGCAGGGTGTCCATCTCTAAGTGGTTCACCTGCTCTGTAGACACTTGCCTTCATCTGACTTTGTAAGCTTGGGGACTGGCGCTTCACGGTTTCCCACTAATGGCCAAGTTTCTTTAGCTTTTATATTAGTTTCTCAGGCTTGCTAAACTGGGTGGGTGGCTTTGAGCAGCAGGGATCTACTCTCTTACAGCTGTGGAGTCTAGATGGGTAAAATCAAGGTGTTAGTGGGGCCATGCTCCTTCCAAAACCTCATGAGTAGAGTCTTAACTTGCTTTATCCAGCCTCTGCTGGCTCCAGATGGCCTTTGAGGTTGGGAGGCCCTAGTCTCTGCCTCTCTATATTTGAGACTCACCTCTCTGCCTTTCTCTTAAAAGGACACCTGTTGTTGCATTTAGGTCCTAAATATAGGGTGACTTTATCTCAGCATTCTTTTAACCTCAGCAAAGACTGTCTTCCAAATAAGGTTATGTTTACAGGTGGTGGGACAGGACATATATTTTTGTGTCTATCATTTAATTTTCCATAGTTCTGGATGCTACCAGGCCTAAAGAAATCACTGGGTGTTTGATGACATAGATGGGGGAAAGTGGGGACACAGGGAAGGACCACAGTGTGAAGAGGGGGGAGGAAAAGGGGGGGAGGAGGTGGATGTGGGATATTTGGCAGAGACTACAATCACTGTCAGCTATAGGCATGTATCTACTATCTCCCCTGGCAAATTCTAGAGGAAAGGTCAGATGTCTGTGCCAGTACTCAGCTCAGGTTCACAGACTGGAGAACAGGACAAAAGCCTTTTTTTCCCCCCATAATAACTCATTGAGTCCAGAATGAGTCCAGAATGCAAAGCATTCTGGGACTTTGGGAATACCACATTGGTGACAGTTGGCAGGAGATTGGGATAATGGTGGAATGAAAAATGGTTTCAAATCCAAAACACAGCTCAGCAAAGGCTAGAGACATGCTCTAGTAGGGCATATCAACTATTTATTTGATGATAAATATTGTCTATTGTTCATGGTAATTATTAGGCACCATGAACTGGGTGCCTATTTAGAGGTGCTGGCCTACACAGTTTTATCGACATTACCATGTTTACTTTTCACAGCTACTCTTGGGAGGATAATTTGAGGGTCAAGTTTAACAACTTACTTTGAATTTTGGAATCAGTCTGGGGTAGGCTGCTATTCAAATTCTGTTTTATATGGGGTTACTATTCAAATTCTGGGTTTAGGACCTATTATGGGTTGGAGATAAAGTTTTCTCCCACATGCCAAAGATTCCTTTGTTGAATGTCTGGTCTCCAGAGTGTGAAGCTGCTGTAAGGTCATTGGACCATGAGGGCTCTAACATTGTCAATGACTTAATCTGCCCTGGTTCAGTTGGTTGCTATGATAAATGTCATGGAAGAAACTCATAGAAGAAAGAGTTTATTTCATTGTATAGCTTACAGTTCAACATTTAAGGGAAATCAAGGCAGGAAGTCAATGTAGGAACCTGGGGACAGGAGCTGAAGCAGAGGCTACAGAGGGGTGATAACTACTGGTTTGTTCCTTAGGTTCATATTCAAGCCTTTCTTACACCCCCAGGACTACCTGCCCAGGAGTGGTACCACCCACAGTGTGATGGGCCTTCCCATATCATCAAGAAAACGCCCCACAAACTTGCATGCAGGGCCAATCTGAGGGAGGCATTTCTTCAGCTGACACTTTTCCCCAGATGACCCTTGTTTGTGTCAAGTTGACAAAATAAAATAACCAGCGTAGAACAGATTCCCAGCTGAGTGGGTGTCCGGAAGTGGTTCAGTGGGTAGAAGTGGGCTGAGAGTTTGTAAATGTTCAATTTTGCCCTTGGTGCCTGGCCTTTTCTCAATAGCTCTGCTTCTCCTGCTACCATGAGGTGAGTCCCTTTCCTACGCCATGTCCTTCTATCATGGTGTTAGTTCCCCCCTCCCCCACAGGTCCATAAGAAATAGAAAGAGCCTACCAGGGATGCCAACTCCCAAACTGAGGTTCAAAATACATGTCTTCTTATAGTTGTTTTTCTCCCGTGCTGGATGCAAGTGATCTGTGTGAATGAAAACACATGTGCATGCATGGGGTCATCAGGGGATAGAAAGGGATGAGGCACTTGCCCTTTCGGTTGATAAACTAGGTCGGAATAGGAGATGAAAATTGCATTTGGTTTTTTTCCGAGCTTCTAGAACCTGCCTCCTCTGAGTCATTCCCTCTCCCCTGGAAAAAGTTAAGACTTCTGTGAGTTCAGGGTATTTCTCAAAATGAACTTATTAGCTCTTTTGTTGTATAAATAAGTATTTTAATTTTTGTGGTGCACATTAAAGCTGGTGGATGGGAGGCTGTCAGAATTCTTAATTGTCATGAAATATGCTGCTAATAATCGGTCTTATTAAATCTAAATGAAATGCCTGTGTGCAGCCCTGTTCCAGCTTTCTCCTCCACTTGCCGAAGCTTTTTTAAAATCTGAAACAGCAAGCAGTCATTCTAAATCACTATCAAATTAACTATTTATATTCCCTTTCACCAGCATCATCTTGCCCTTCTTCCGCCTCTCTGCCCCACTCTCCTCAAATGTTATGTTTTATGAGGAAATGATTAGTGCTGGGGTGGGGGCCTGGGACACCTTCCTGCACTGGAAGAAGGCCCCAGTTGCTGAGCAGAATATTGTCAGAAGTTCTGGGGGTGGGTGAGGAAGGGTGGCTTCTGTCCCTGAAAGAGCAGGCCCAGCAGGCACTGGGAAGCAGAGAAGGCGGGATGCAGAGGACATTCCTCTCTTGGCCACAGGCCAGTGACAAGGTAGCAAATCATCCCTGCTTCCTTCAGATGCCATGCAGAAGAAAGGAGCAGGCTTGATTTGCAAGATCTTATCTTTGCTTTGCTTTCTGGAGGCTGAGTAGGAATTTTCCAATGCAGAGATCTGAGATGGCTGGAGCTGTAGTGGCAGATACAAGACAATGCTATTTCAAACTGGATTAGCAGAGTGTCACCCATGACCTTCTGAGGAAGTATGAAAACTCAGAAGGGGTCACCTTCTAAATATTGGTCACATTCCCTCCATTGATGAGGACCAGTGGCAAAGTAGACATTTACTAGAATAAAATCTATGGATTAAGAAAGTGGTATGTCATGGGATGGACCTTCTTAGCTACCCAACCCGCTACCTTAGATCATGCTAAGACTGAACCCATCCAGGAGCATCACACTCCAGGCAGATAAAAATGGAAGCAGTTGTCCACTGGAAGCCTTTGCTCCCCCTCATTTGTCCACACATCCTGGGCCTGAAGAAGGAGAAGCTTTGCTGTCACTTCCCCTTTCCCACAGATGTAGAGTTTCAACCTCTGGCAGGGCTGTGAGATTCAAGACCATTGCTAACCAACAGTTTAATGATCTCCAGGTGGCCTTTTTCCAGTGTAGGAAGGGTGTCCCTACCCAGCCCCCAGCACTGATCATTTCCCAGACACTTAAGCAAGAGCTTGAGGCAGAAACCATGGACAAATGCTGTTTACTGTCTCTCTCAAAGCTTTCTCAAACAGCCCAGGGAATGATGCTGCCCATAGTGGAATGCGTGCTCCCTCATCAGTTAACAAAGAAGGCAATCCTCCATAGACATGTCCACAGGCTAACTGATCTGAGCAATCCCTCAATTGAGATTACCTTCCCAGGTGACTCTAGCCTGTGTCAGGTTGGCAGTTAACGCTAACTAGGACAAGTATTTAACCCTGGAAAACCTGGATTTGAATGTCTCACCCACCCTTGCTGATGAGTGAGTTTGGTTGAGTGAGATAACATTTCGAGGATCCAGTTTTACCATCTTTGTGATGGGCTCAATGCTGATCCCTTACAGGATCAAATGAGAACATGTATGTGACAGCCCCTACCTACTGTAGTTGCCAGTAATTTCATCTCTCTTCTTCCAAATATCCTATATGATCAATAGAGGACCAAGACTGGTTTATTTGGCACCATAGGATGTTGCCATGACAGAAACAGAGGTGTTTGGGCCTGTGCTTGGCACAACTTTTTTTGTAAACTGAGTTGTCATTTAACTGGAACAAACTCATTGTGTCAATTTCTGCTATTTTTATACCAGGGAGAAAAATGCCTGTTGTCTCAGCACACAGCCCATCTCTAGCTGGGAAGGGGTGTTTCTAAGCAGATATGAGGGAAAACCCAGGAGTGTGCATGAGTTTAAAAGTGTCATGTGAATGGGGTTATTTCTATTATCTGACCTGGGTCCAAAGCGTCAGGAACCCAAAGAACACCTGTGCAGGCCTTACAGATGGCCAGCTTCTAAATGTTCTGAGTCCCGATTCTTCAGGTCTAGCCTCCCAGAATGGTTTATTTCAGCTAACAATTCTAGGTTAATGTCCATTATTATGGGGAAATCCAGTAATGGAGACTTCAGACAGTTGCTAGGTCACATCTACAGCCAAGAGCAGAGAGATAATAAATGCATGACTGCTGACTTGCTTGCTTAAGCTAAGCTCTGTTTCTCCACTCATACACAGTTCAGGACTCCCAGCCAAGGGGTTTGTGCCACCCACAGTGGGTTGGGTCTTTCCAAACAAATTAACTTAGTTAAGGCAGTCCTCCATGTACATGCCCAATGTAGACATTTCCTCATTAAGATTCTTTTCAGTAAGTCTTGGTTGTGTCAAGTTGACAGTTAAAGCTAACTACCCAAAACAAATTATTTCACAGAGGTTCCTTAGGTGAAAATCTGTGGGTTACATGGAAACTCCTAGCTAAAGGCCTGATATACACCAGGCATTCAGTGTTTGGAGGTTGGGAGAGGCTGCAGCTTCAAAGGAATCTTCAATCAAACCAGAGGAGGCAGTCCCACTCATGACAAGTGGCTCTTCTATCATACAAATTAAGTTGGATGAAAAGTCTCCAGAAGATTTTCATGTGGACTGCCATCCTATCCTCTCCACAACATTTTAGTCCCATTATTTGGCTACCCACATTGCTTGTGTGTGTGTGTGTGTGTGTGTGTGTGTGTGTGTGTGTGTGTGTGTGTATGTGTTATACTGTAAACATAGGTCCTTACACAGTCTAGGCAAGTGCTCTACTACTAACCCAGATCCACAGCCCTTTTGTTAACTTTGTTTTCTCTTTTGCTATATGGTCTCACTAAATTGCCCAGGCTGGCCTTAAACTCTCTTTGTAGCCCTGGCTGACCTTGAACTTGTGGTCATCCTGCCTCAGCCTCTTAAGCAGTTACACCACCAGCCTGACTTAAGGTTTTCTTTAGCCTGCCAATAATTTCTTCTTTCCACTTTGAAGGATACATTTAATTCTTATGGTCCCAATCTCTCAATGAACAAAATAACAAGGAAATCTATAATGAAAGTGAATTAGTTGGGAATCTTTTCCTTCAACATTGCTAACACACACACACACACACACACACACACACACACACACACACACACACACACACACACACACACACGCACACACACACTGGATCGGGTGTGCTTTGAGAACATCATCAGCTGTGGGATTAGAATAGGCTTGGAAGGGTTGGAGAAGTGGCTCAGTGAAGAACACTTCCTGTTCTTTCACAGAACCAGAATTTAGTTGCCAGCATCCATGTTGGGTGGCTCACAACTACCTGTAACCCCAGTTCCTGGAGATCTGATGGCCTCTTCTGGCTTCTATGAGCAGCACCCTCATGTGCACATACACATATGTAGAAATAAAAAAAATTAAAAATTAGCTATCATCGGCAGAAACAGCAGTGTCTAGCAGGGCTAGCTGGGGTTGCCCACTTCATAGTCTTCACCCAGTGCTCTTTGGCACTTTGTAGCTCTGTGGTGTCTGTGTGCCCCACAGGGCTGCAGGCCCTGTGCTGCAAGGATACATGCTTCTCCTAAGCTTCCCAGAGCTGAGCCAGGAACCACCTGAGCATACACAAGAGTCATGTGCTTCAAGCTGGTATAAGAAATAGACCCAGAATAGACTGTGGAAAAACAGAGGGGATGGCTTGGGGGAGATGGCTCAGTCAGTGAAGTACTTGCTGTGCAAGCATAGGGTCCCAAGTTTGATCCCTAGAACCTATGTAAAACAAACAATGACAACAACAACAAGCCAAAGTGTGGTGGCACACACTCGTAATCACCAGTGCTGGGGAGACAGAGACAAGTGGATCCCTGGGCTCAGTGGCTTCCTAGCTTAACTATTCCAGATCAGGAGACCCTGTGTCAAAAATCAGGGTGAGCAGCAGCCAAGGAACAACAGGTAAGGATATCTATTGTCTGGCCTCCATACATATATGTGTTCTTACACACAATCACACACACACGCACACACACACACACACACACACACACACACACACACACACACACACACACACACTGGAAGCCCAAATTTTGTGTGTGTGTGTGTGTGTGTGTGTGTGTGTGTGTGTGTGTGAAAAGTAGAATCTCTGTACATCTCTCTCCTCTTCATGAACTTACTAAAATCTAATATTTCATAACCTTTTCCCATTGCCATTGAGACTGTCACTCAGAATATGCAGTCATGTAGCAATTGGTGCTTTTCATGGGGCACACTTTCTTCTAGTGGCTCGTGTAGTAGGCACATTATTACTATCCTTGTTTGACAGAAGTGATGGAACCAGATTTGTGCAGTGACTTCCTATGGCTCACACACTGAGGCCACGAGAGAGCAGAATACAGTACTCAGGTCTGGAGTGACAAGCCAGCGCTCTGAGCCTCAACTTCCCGGTGGTGCCAGAGATCCCTCAGGAACGCCAAGTACTAACTCTTGGCTGGGTTCTCCCCAGTTCCTCCTTAGATACCTCGGCCACCCCGTGTTCACACACTCACAGGCAGGCTTCTCTTCCAGGAATGATTATTCAGAAAACGAGAGCTGACAGTGATAGATGGACTTTTCCATTTTCTGCTAACGTGGCTATGAAGTCAGAGCCCACTTTAATGAATGTCCATTAAGGTCAAATTTGGAAAGCAGGTATTGAGAGTCATTGTTGCTAATTACACCCTGAGAGCTCTATTTGTATTTCCAAATTGGATAAAAAGGTTAGTAAAATGGAACCACTTCAGCACAGCCTGGCTCCTGGCTTTCTCTTGCAAGTTTGCTGAGAAATATCGCCCTGTCTCCTTGCTCCTTGCCTCTCACACCTTACAGGTGAGCGGGTGCCAGGAGTGGCTGTCCCTGGAGCCCAGTCTGTCTCTGGCAGATCTGATTACATTGGGGACCCTTAAGAGCACTTGAAGTGAATACCATAGGTCTATTTTAATCCTGCTCCTCCCAAAGAGTAGAAAAGTGAAAGGAGGCACTTCCTGCTGACAGGTGGCCCCATAAAAGTCGTCCATCTGCTGCTAATTATGGCAGAAAGAAAATTCACACAGCCGAGGTTTCTGTGTATTTGCTAAAGATCTCCAGAGGTGTAACTGTCTTCCTGGATCACAAGGCCATTCACGGCAATACATCTATAGAGCCTGTTAATTTTTTAAATAATTTACAACTCAGGGCAGGAGGGGATGTTTAACAGAAGTGGCTGGATGAGCATCAGATTGATATCTGTCCTGGCAGAGGAAGGCAATCTGTGCTCACAGCTGGATTCACTGATAGTTTTCCCATCCCAAGGGACACTGGAAGAGGGACTGACTTAGCTGTATTTCACTCTCTCTCTTTACCTCCCACTTTCCAGGTCACATTATCTCTTGTGGGCACATCTGTGAGATGGGTCTAAACTCTTGACTACATAGCTCTGAAGGCTATTGTGGGGCTGGTGAGAGCTCAGTCAAGCTCTTCCCTTGCAAGCATAAGGACCCGACTTTAGTTCCCGGAACCCATGTAAAGGTTGATTTTAGTGGCATGCGCTTGTAATTCCAGCCTTAAGGAGGCTGAGGTAGGTGCATTCCTACCTCAGCTTACCTTAGGCAAAGCCTCAGACAATGAGAAGCCCTGTCTTTCAAAAAGTAGTTGGCCACCATCCTAAGATTGTCCCCTGGCTTCCACACATACACCCATGCACAAGTACCAGCAAGCATCCAACACAGTAAGTTTGCTGCTATGCCCATGGCCACCTCAATTGTGAGTTTTACACCAGGTTTGGTTTTCTATCTACTCAGATTCCAAGTGAAGGAAGGTTAGGCTAATATGTTTTGATAGAAATGCTGAACAGAAACAAATTCTAACATAGGGTTAGAAGAGGATTTTTCCAGGATCATGAATTTTTTTTATTTCAAAATGTCCTATTAGATAAACATAATGACGTTTGACATTGATTTTTATGTTTAAGATGTTTTATTCTGCTTGTGTCCTTTGCCCACTTTCTATTTTGAGCCATTTAGTGCTCTTCTCTCTTTGAAATGTCACATGCCTTCCCAGACTTCGGAGCAGTGTGGTCAGAATCACTCTCTAGAGGCTTGATCATATTTGGCATCTTGGTTTTGACAAATCATCACACTCCAGTTCTCCTTACCTTCTCCCTCTGATTTTCCCAGCCTCTTGTTTCATGATCCGGTCTCTCGGAACAGAGCCTGGTTGGCCTCACATCTTTGGCTGTGGTTTTGGCTTTTCCCATTGATCTCTCTCTGTCTCTGGTTAGGCAGCCCTCTGCCAGACTGAGTAACGGCCCTGACCTGGCTTGCCCCTTGAAAACTCCTGCCCCCTGTGAAGGACTTGGGAAAGATGCAAGGGATGTGGGCCAGTCTCTTGAGATGAAAATGTCCAAAGTCTCCCATGATTCCCCCTGCAACACTCCCACCTGTCACAAGCCTTTCTATTGTTGTGGTTTGAATGTGAAATGTCCCCCATAGGCTCCTGAATTTCAACACTTGGTTCCCAGCTGCTAGTACTATTTTGGAGGGTCGAGGAAACTTTAAGAGGTACAATTGATAGAGGAAGTTACTGGCTTTGAATGTTTACAGCCTGGACCAACTTCCTGCTCTCTTTCTCTCTCTCTCTCTCTCTCTCTCTCTCTCCCTCCCTCTTTTTCTCTCTCTCTCTACCTGCTTCCTGACTGCCAGGTTGACTCATGGCTTCTGCTGTCAGGCTTTCTTCACCATGGCGAATTACATCTCCTCTGGAATTGTAAGCCAAATATCTATCTATCTATCTATCGATCTATCTATCTATCTATCTATCTATCTATCTATCTATCTACATAACTACCTACTATCTGTCATGGCAACAGAAAAGTAACCAGTACCTTGATTGTCTATTGAATTATTTGACAAACATCCTAGTATGATTTTCAAAATCTGGTGGTAAAAAAGTCTAATGTGCAATATTGTCATAGAGATTTTAATTATCTTTCTTCTTTCCCTACATCCCTACATATGAGTGAAAAACTGGGGAGAATCAAAAGAGATCTTTCTTTGAAAAAGTTTGGAGAATCTTTGACTCATATCTGAAGAACATGAACTAATACAAGTCATTAAGTGGAATCTGTTTGTTAACCTTGTTTTGGAACCAGTGACTATAAGTCCTTAGAATGAAAGTTGTTTCTCTCTTAGTTTTATCACTGTGCTCAACAGAAGGGGATTCCTTGGAGTGAGTTGCGGAAATGCCCACTGTCAATTCATTAATTCCTACATGAGTGGTGGTGTTCCTGCCCAAAGCCTGCAAATAATTACACACCACTAGCCCCTTCTCTGTGTAAAACAAGATGTCTTTGCAAACCAAAGCCAGTCAGGGTATGCCAATAACTCTGATATGGCAGAATGATTACATATTTGATCTAAGTAATTATTTGTGGTTAATTTTGTTATTTTAGTAAAGATTACTTTTCTGACAAGGTACATATTCTAATATATTTTTTGTAGTTTTTTTTTTTTAAACTTTCCAGTGTGTGGCTTGATGTTTTGAGAGAATGCCTCCATTGTCCCTACTCTCTGGAGCTCATGCCAGGGTACATTTTGCTTTGCTAGTATAGAAACAGCCATTGAGGATTTCTTGGCAATTTTGAATCAAAATGCCCTTGCCAGAACTTAATTTGGGGAATTGCATTTCTTCCCACTAATTAACTCCATTGTTTCAATTAGGAAAGTACTATTCCTTCCAGCCCAGAACACTGCCACTGTACAGGAAGATGGCTTTGAAGTGCTTTCACAGTGAAGCCAAGCATTTCTTGTACTAAGCCTACCCAGGATCCTTTGTGGTCACAATTTTCAAGATGGCTGACCTCATTTCTAAGGATCACTCAGAGGGCAATATAAATGTGAAAATTATGTTAGAAGAAGTCAGAGGAAGCCCAGCTTATTCTTACTGTTCCCATCTTATGTAGGAAGGCTCTCAGAAATGAAGTACTTGTTCTAGTTGACAGGTTCTAGTCGTTATGTTCAGATAATCCAAGAGTCAAGAGTAAAACAAGTCCCTCCTCTCTATGTATAGTAGTTAGAGTAGGTCTAACTATGCCCAATGGGTTTAGTATCCTCAAAGCTGATATCCTTAGAATCTTAATAACTGGCTGGGACTATAGCTCAGTAGTAGAGCCTGTGCTTAGCACTCACAAGATTTAGGGTTCTCTCCCCAACATACACACACACACACACACACACACACACACACACACACACACACCCCACTAGCTGAATTACCATAAACCCTGGCAGCCACCTGACCCTCATGATCCATGGCTGAAGAGATAATTTTACCTAAAGTACAGAGCATAGTCAGCAATCTGTGATCTTTGGCAAGGAAATTTAAAATCACTTCCTCTCTATTAATGCAAATTATTATAATTAACATCAGTGATGTATTTAATTGCTATTTGTGAAAACTACTTTCGATCTGCATTAAGCTTTGGAAAATAGCTATAAATATTTTGGTGGCTTGTGACAGTAAATTAATTGCAGTACTGACTTAAGAATAATTTAGAACCTTGTTGATCTGTTGGCTCATTTTCCCAAATGACTTTGCCATTTGAGCTAGGGGGAAAAACTCACCATAGGCATCTTAGCCTTTGATGGGTGTTCCTCATCTGTTGTCCCCATATTGAAGATTTCAGTGCCAGGGAGAATGACAGATGTTGAAAGATACACCCCCCATATCCCTTTTCATATGCAGCTCCAATAGCTGATGAGGAGGATGTTATTATCCACTCCTTCATATTCTCAGAAAAATTCTTATCTCAGTTTACTCAGAGACTATTAGCTGAATATAAAACTCAGAGTCCAGGGTAAGACAGGTGTTGCACCCAGCTATTTTGCCCTGTGGAAGTATGGAAGTTGTCAATGCTAGTAGCATCAAGAGGCTAAAACAGGGACTAAACAAACTCTAGAGCCTTCTTCTGTGCGGAACAACTGCTAGTTTATAGGATAGCCATTCAAAACATGTTTTTATCTCCACTCAAGAAGGTCCATATGTGACTCCTGTATGTGTAATGGAAGCTCTTCTTTTCTTTATTAGTTTTGAATCAGTGTCCTACCTATCCTGGTATGCCCTGTTTAGTTAGAATGTGGGAGGGCGTAGGTGTGGAAGCTTGAGTGCTGTGTATTCCAGGCCATCACTGGAATACCGAGTTGGAGATATTGTTGTGTATTGATGCTTGAATTGCTAATTTTTTTTTGGTGTCTTGACTTAGATTATGGAGCAATTTCTTCTGTCTTAGCATTTTCTTTCTGATGATGCCCAGCAATTCATGATATTTTTAAATCAATTGTACCTTGGTCAGTATCTTTTTGGAAACAATTGGCTTTAAACCCATCTTTCAGGTTGTAATCTTAGTTTTATATAAGGGGGAAATAATCTTCCCATCTATAGCCTAAGTCCTATTTAAGACACAATACCATTGGGCTGGTGAGATGGTTCAGTGGGGAAGAAAACATGCTGCTCTAGGAGAAGACCTGAGTTCAGTTCCCAGCACACACATGGAAGTTCACAACCACCAACAACCTCATTTCCATGGAATCTGATGCTCTCTTTCTGCTTCTGCAAGCACTGCATGCATAATGAGCACACATAGTCAAGCAGATATACATACATACACATAAATAAAAATAAATTTAAGGCGAAAAAAGACTTATTGTGAAGACCTTGAAGATGAGAATCATGATTTTATACTTTGTGTGCCTAAAAGGGTACCTACAATATAGTAGATATAAGATGCAGATTCTCTAAATTAAATTGAACAAAATGAATGACTGTGGCTTCCTGTGGTCATCTAATGAGAGGCAGAGAGATTAGATTTTGTAAAAGATACTGACTTCTGGTAGAAGATGAGGTCATTCATGTCTTGAGAGGATGGCCTTTCCCTCCACACAGAGAACAAACACCTCCTGTATTCTTATTATATTCCAGGCAACGTGCTAAGTTAAAAGGATGTAGAATGTGACTGGAAATTTCTTTGGGGTCAATCATACTTCTGTTCTTAAAAATAATTAATTTTTAATCATTATAATGTGGCAGAGATGTAACCTACATGATAAAATGCACAGATATTAAATGTACAACTAGGTGAAAATTTTATATTTATGCATTCATGTACTCACCACTGATTCAAGTTACAGAATATATTTAACCCTCCCTACCACAAAGAGTTTACTCAGGTCCCTTTCCTGTTCATTATCCTTGTTTTATAAATAGTTAATTCTAATTTCTACAAGCCTATGTTAGTTTCGGGCATTGTGTGAACAAAATCACACAGTATATACTTTTTGTGTGCTAGCGTTATTTTTCTAAACATGCTTTAAGAAGGATTCATCCACCATGTTACATATAAGTAGTTTCATTTTATATTTAAAATTAGTTATTGCATTCCCAGAACTACTTCTTGACATTACTTGAAATGGCATTGTCAGGATTCTGGGACATGGCTGTGGTAGTGACATAGTTTCTGGAGCCATTCATAAAAATAAGGTAAGAGAAGCAACTCTGAAAGGCCATCTATAGAAATTACAACAAAATAACAGAAAAATATGTCTACAAAAAAAACCCAATAGTTTTAGCTAGGAGAGCACAGTAGAGGGACTGAGAAGAGCTCAGGATGAACTTGGGATTAACTAAGTATCAACTTGCAATTGAACAAGTATGGTCACTGGAAACCTAGTGTTTGGGTGCCAAATTAGTCAAAGAATGAAGCAAATCTCTCTCTCTAAATGTTGTGACATTCTATCACCAATTGCAACCAGCCAATCCTTCTAACAACATTGTCTTCCTAAGGGGGTCCAGCACTCTCAGACTTCTGTGCAGCTTTACAATGGCTAAGCCAAGACCAGCCAGAGCCTAGAGGAGTTTTGCTAATGCAGAATCAAGGTTAAGAGTAGTGAAGTCAGAGAAGTTGAGGACACGTGTGTCCTGCATGCTAGGAATCCAGATCTATTGCATGGGGTGATGTTCCTTCTCCCTCCTACAAAGTTATACTTCTATGAGCAGAATTGAAGTGACTTCAGTTAGAAACAGTAGAGCAAGGAAAGGGCAGAGAGAAGAAGGAGGAATGTCAGAGCCAATGATCTCAGGTGTGATGGGAGTGTGTGGATTTGAATACCTACCTCTAGAAAACACGGAATAGAAGAATTCTACTCTGGTTTGGCTTCTGTTTCTACTAAAGAAAAACATTTCATTTAAGATGATCAGCAGAGTGGAATCATGGGAAAATTCCATAGACAAAGCAAGGGAGCAAACTAAGGACCCAGACATCCTCACAGATAATAAAGACACCAGAGGCATGTGCTCATAGAACAGATGAAAACTTCAAAGTAATAGTATAAAATAAATGCAAGGAAATAATGGAAGACAAGAGAATGAAAGCATGCTTAGGAAATTTCAGAAATGATGTCTTTGGAAGAAAGATAAGAAAAATGGGATGTTTGAAGAATGATGTGTCTAAGCCCATAAAATAATTTAGAATAAAATACTTCAGAAGCAAGGGTACATAAGAAGGAACAGGAAAACATGAGCACCTTAGACAGTTCCTGGAGTGAATATTTTAGAAGAGGCAAGAGAGCAAATCGTGTTTAAATCAAAAGCAACTTTGGAAAATTATAAAAATGACTAAGCACATCTTAGAGAAAGGGATATAGACGAAAGACAGCGGAGAGGCAGTGAAATTGCTAGAGGATATAGCTCAGCGGTAGGCCACTTGACCAGCATGCATGAGGTCCTGGGTTCATTCCCTGCTGATGGCAAAGAAAGGGGGAAGGGTATGAATGAATGCGATGCATGGGTGGGACAGAGTTTACAGTAAGAACTATAAATCAACGTAAGTTCCTCTCATATAAGCCAGAGCAGACAAGCTGGTTTTAAAACAAAAGGCTTCTTTGGGAAAGCAGACAATGATATTTATCTCCACAAGAGAGAAAGGAGATCAGCTTGCTATCAATCTTCCCCCAAACTGGTTTAACCTGAAGGCAATACACAGATGTGTTTAGAGTATTTAGAGATGGAAATAATGAAACAAAGAGTTTATATGCAGGTAAGCTGATTTTTGTATTTAAAGGCACAGGAAGATTAGTCTGGTTGTTTTAATTGTCAGCATGACACAGCCTAGGATTATGAGGAAAGAGAGTCCCATCTGAGGAATTACCTAGATCAGGTTGGCCTGTGTAAATGTGTGTGTGTGTGTGGGGGGGTATGGTATTGTCTTGACTGCAACTTCATGTAGGAAGACTCAGTCTATTGTGGGTAGCACCTAGGCAGGGGTATGCTGAAGTATATGACAGGAGAAATCTTGGTGAGAGCAATCAGGCAAGGACCCACGTGTTTATTCTCTGTCTGTTCTTGACTGAAGATGTGACCTTTAAGTTCCTGACATTGATTCCTTTTGACACTAAGCTGTACCCTGGAATTGTGAGTCAAACCCCTCTTCCCTATGCTGCTTTTTTTTATCAGGCTGTTTAATCATAGCAACAGAATTGGAACTAGAACAGACTCAGAGAACGCTGACCTCATACCCCATCCCTAAGGAATCTTCCGATTTACCAAGAACAAGCAAGCACAAGGAAGTGATCATAAGGTGTGGAAATAAGGTTGCATTTGTGTATGTTCATGTTGTTTCCTGAAAACAGAAGGCTTGGGTACAACCATTTGTGAAAGCCTAAAGCATAATACCAAGGTACAGTCAAAGATGAGGCCATGGTGTTTATCTAATTCAAGTATGTGAGTACCAGACATGCATGAGTTGTGGCTGGAGATGCCTTAGGGAAATCACTTCTTGTTGGTTGAGATGAAGTTCAGGTTCCAGGATGGAGGAGGTGCCATTGGCCAGGGTCCATGGTTTGTTGCTATACTTGGTTTTTATTAGCATCTAGTGATAAAACACCATTAAGGACTTTCCTGAAGTACCAATGGAGCCTAGCACAGGCTATACTCAAGAGATAGCCTCTGCAACAAGAACAGCACCACTACAGAAACAAACAGTCTGGAGAAAAGCTTCTTCAGGCTGTTTCTATGAGTAAATATTAGACATTGTGAAAAAAGACAAGTGAGCACTCTGTTTAATTCTGATGAGGAATGTCCTCAGTAACTAATGTCCTCAGTCTTGTGTTAGAGCATTGATTAGGTAGTAGGACAAGTGTTTCAGAACCATGAGGGATTTGTGAGGCTGAGGTTGATCAGGAGCCCTTCTCTGAATGGCTACTTCTAATCTGAATGCCTGGATTATACACATGACATTTGAGCTTCACTTCCTGGCTTTGGTGCAATACCTCCTGCTCCCTCCCATACATACAAAGAAAACCCCCAAACTCTTGCATTGCTGTAGTATTCAGACTCATTAAAGCCATTTGAGTCAGCCATGTCCTGGAACTGAAGAGCAGCAATAGTCAGCCTGGGAAACTTGCTGTGTTTCTCCCTGTACTTTACATGTGATTTCTTGGAGAATGGCTTTTTAGAAAAGTTGGAGTGCCCAATTGAATGTCCTTGTTCCCCAAATCCAAGGATCACTATTGTCCCCTGATTATATTCCTTGAAGAAAGATAGAACACAGTCTTCGAAACTAATGGGCTCAATTTCGCTGAATAACTCTTTTTTTCTTGTTTTATTTATCCCCAAATAAGAATAATTTCGAGATACGCTATAAATAATTTTATTGAAAACAACTTTTCTTTTAGAATTGAGTGGAAATAACCATGTCAGAAGCCAACAAACAGATGGTGAACTTCCTGGTTCTGCTGACTCGGGCAGATTGTTTTCCTCAAGCTGAAAGGGGGGCTTCATGCCTGCCCAAGGATCTCAAGGCTTTTCAGCACCTTTCAACACTACAGATTTGGGTCATTCACCGAGAGCCCACATTTATTTCTAGCCTACACAAACTTACCATTATCTCAGTGTTTAATTACTATAAATGATTGACACCAAAAATGTTGAACTAGGAATTTGAGACTGTAGAAAACTATTAAGTTTGGTGTTAATGAACCCAGCATCATTTTGGGTATTGGGTTGGACTTTCTGTTCCAAAGTATTGAAACATCGTAAACACTGCTTTATTTAACTATTTTCTCCCTGGGTAATTCTGGAACTGTCAGATCTACATACTGCTTATCAAGGAAGCTAAGGTCTGCTGGGTCAATGTGTTGGAGGGCCAAAGGTGCTTTGTAACTTATGACCTCACTTTCTTCTCTAGTGTCACTTTATCTGGGTCAGTGTTTCTCTTCAAGCCCCTACTTGTCAGTCAATAAATCTACTAAACACTTAGTTTGTGCTAGATATTATAATATTTGTGTGTTGTATGTTTGCATGTGGGTGAATGTGCTCACATGAGCACAAGTGTGAAAGCCAGAGATCAGCATTAGATATCTTCTGAGATCATTCTCCCCTTTACTCTTGAGGTGGGGGTCTCTACTGAACCTGGAGCTGATATGGCTAGATTGGCTCACTAGAAAATTGCATGGATCCATCTATTTCTCTATGCTTTCCCCCCAAAGCTGGGGTTACAGATATTTAACTGTTTTCTCCCTGGCTATTTCATGGTTGGCAGAACCTGAATTCAAGTCCTTATGCTTGCATGGCAAGCATGTCACCAGTTGAGGCATGTGCCCAGAACCATAGGCATTGAGAAAGGATCCTTTTGTCTCACAGTTGTGGGATAAAATCCATCATGGCAGAGAAGGCATGGTGACAGGAACAGGAGTGGCTGGTCACATTGAATCTGGAGTTAAGAAGCAGAAATAGATGGTTCCTGGTGCTTGGCTCATTTTGTCCTTTCTATTTAGTCTAAGACCACATCTTGTCATGGTCCCACTTTCAGGGTGGGTCTTCTCTCTTCAGTGAAACTTCTAGAAACAACCTCATAGATATATCCAGAGATGTACTGCCATGGCGACTTGAAATCTAATCAAGTTGACAATGATGATTAACTCTCATAGATCCAGTCCATAGAATGATAGACTTAGGTGACAAAGATCCCAATGGTTGTCTTGTATATATTTCCTATCATGAATTCCATGCACCCTTTCCTACCTTTGGACAAACCAGTTTCTTACTAGGGAACCAGTTCAAGTCTGCTTCTCCCCCTGGCTTGTCCCCACCCTCAAGAGATGCCTGGTCTGGGATCTTGACTTACTTATTGTGGTGGAGGAAAACCCTCAGTGTTCCATGTTTTTACTTGTAATTGCATTTAATTCCAATCTTATTTTTTCCCAGAGTTTATGACATGTCTCATGCACAGCATAAGCTCCCAGTTTCCAACTCCTGTTTGCCATTGCTTTGGACTAAATAACAACTATTGGGTTCCAAGATGTGCTATGTGGATACAAAGAGGTAGATAATAAACAAATAAATTGATAATAAATAAATACTCTTCAAATAGCCGCGCGTGTGTGTGTGTGTGTGTGTGTGTGTGTGTGTGTGTGTGTGTAAATGACATCTTATGTAGCTCTGCCTCTGACACTCACTGCTTTCCAGTGGCTCCAGTGTCTTTTTCTGTTCACAGTCTCTTTCCTTCTTTCTCTTTTGGTACTAAGTGGAGGTAAGAGTTTTAATTCAGCTTCAGTCACATGATGCTATCTTTTTTATGGCTTGAGGGAGAAGGAAGGTGATGATGGATGGATTAATCTGCACACTCCTGAGGAAGGGCTATTGTGATATCCATCTACAGGTGAATAGACTCTGGTAGAACCTCCTTAATGCCTCTGGGAGTCCCAGTTAGTTGCTACGGGCACCACAGTTTTTAAAGCCTAATGAATCTAGGCAGGGACAATCTAACACTTCAACTCTAGACCTCAGATGGCAGAATCCTCTTCCTTGTGGAGGCAAAGCTCCCAGATGTCTATTATAAAGGACACTATTCTGAAAAGCAGAGGAGGGTAGGGGTTGAAGCTATAGCTCAGTTGGTAGAGTGCGTGCCTCACTTGCACAAGGTTTGATGCCCAGAAGGGCATAGATGGTTGTAGTGGAACATGCCTGTAGCACCTTATGATCCCTGGGGTTGTGGAGGTGAAAACAGATCATAAGTTCAAGGGCATCCTAGCTCCATAAAGAGTTGGAGGCCAGCCTGGGCTACAAAGGAAAAATAAGTGGGGTGTGTTGTAAGCAGCCCTACTTAGATAGCTCTGCTTTTTCCCCAGCCCTTGGTTATTTTTACTCTCACCAAGCGTCTTCCCATTCTTCAGGTGCTGGGCGAGGTGGCGTTCATTTGGCTGTGCTTCTGACACAAGATAAACGAGCTTGGGGCCCTCGGCGATTCACTCTGGCTGCCAGGGGGTTCCAAAATAGCAAACTATTTTTCATAACAGCAACGTGATCTGAAGGGAGATGCGGCAGGTGCAGTCAGGTTTCCGACCGCCGTCTGGGACCCACGGTGCTGGGGAGAATTCATTAGGTGTGCACTGGTGTCCAGGAGAAAGAAGAGCCTGGCTTCACAGTGACCATTCCCTTTGGCTGGGTCAAGGTCTTAGTTTCTGAAAGCTGATCTTGTCCATGGACAAAGTGGGAGTGTGAGCCAGCCCCTGCCCAGCCACCCCATACCATCCCTTATCTTTCCTTGGGGAAAGATAAGGTTATGGACATGAATATCTACTGTCATTTTTTTTTTCTTTTTGAACGTCACATTGTGAGTTTAACAAAAGATCAAGATTCCTTAAAAGTTTCACATTTTTTACAATTTAGTTCATTAAATGTATGGCCATTTCATAAGGTTTAAAAGGTAAATGTCTCTTTGACTCTGTCTGCTTCCAAAGATGGAGAAGAGGAAGAGAAAAGACAGGCTCTCTTTGAGTTTGTCTTATTCTTTTGACTCATTAGAAAATACAAAGTTTAAAAAAAATCAGCTTCACTACTCTCTCTCTCTTCACTATTAAAAAGTTGGTCCGTGGCCCTACAGCTAATAATCTCCCTTTATCCCCCATCATGAATTATGTATATGTTTTTAGGATGGAAAGTCTAATAAAGCAAAGAGGATTTTAATTTATATTTGCATAAATATGAGTTTGCTTTTGATGTTTTAGCCCACCACTTGCCTAGGCTTTCCTAGTTGGAATTTAGCACAAGTAACATTGAAGGACACATAAGACTCATAATAAAAGCAGATACTCTCTCAGCCTAGGCCCTGCCCCAAATGAGGTGACAGACTTTGATGATTCCCCATGGAAGGCTTCACTCTTTCTATGGAGCTGAAGAGGAATGGGATGGGTCGGTGGGAGGCATGGGAGAGAGAGGAAACTGGGATTGATATATAAAATAAGATTGTTTCTTATTTAAATTAAAAAAGAAGAAAAAACTTTGAAAGTTTAAAAAAAAAAAACCAAAACATTAAGATCTTTGAACTATACTTCTTTTTAAAAATTATATCACATGGGTGCAAGTGCCCAGAAGAGGGCAGCAAACACCCCTGAAGCTGGCAGTGGACTACTTGAAGTAGGTGCTGGGAACTGAACTGGAGTCTTCTGCAGCAAGAGTACCCCCTCTTAGCCACTGAGCCGAAGCTATAGCCAGTGGTTTTCTTAAAATAACGACAACCTGGAGATTTCTACATAGATGTACTCCCTCCCAGTATCCCCCTTTCATAGTTTGCTGGTTATACATGACAGGCATCTTCTCCTTCATGCAATCAGAGTGGGAGACACTGGTGAACAAAGGAGGGTTTGTGGTTGATGATTTTAGTTCGTTTTTTAATCTCTCCAGAAAGCAACTCATATTCCCTTGG